>NW_022438231.1:0-17069 GCF_009761245.1 Sapajus apella | reverse complement strand
ATATTTCCAGCCATATACAGGCTCATAAGAATTAGCGGTAAGAGTGAGTCTAAATCACAGGAGAAACGTCTGTTTCAAACTTCTCTGCTTTGTGTTCGTTCACCTTAGGAAGTTGAATCTATGATTGGATTCAACGAGTTAGAAACACGTTTCTTCTAAAAGCTGCGTTCGGATATTCCTGAGTGAAAGGGAGTATAGGATGTAATGAGAAATATCTGGCTCTAAAACAAAAACGGAGCTTTGTAGCAGAATGATTATCAAGGTGTTTATCCAACTTACAGTGTTAAACAGATGTGTGAATGTAGCAGTTCAGAAACCCTTTCTTTGGAGAATCTGGAAAAAGATATTTCCAGCCATACACAGGCTCATAAGAATTAGCGGTAAGATAGCGTGTAAACCATAGGAGAAACGACTGTTTCAAACTTCTCTACTGTGAGTTCGTGCAGCTTAGGAAACTACATCGAAGTTTAGATTCAGCGAGTTAGAAACAAATTTCTTCTAAAAGCTGCCTTTGGATATACCTGAGTGAATGGCAGCATAGGGTGTAATGAGAAATATCTGGCTCTAAAACAAAAACGAAGATATGTAGCAGAATGACTGAAAAGGTGTATATTCAACTTATAGAGTTAAACAGACTTCTGAATGTAGCAGTTCAGAAAGGCTTTCTTTGGAGAATCTGGAAAGAGATATTTCCAGCCATATACAGACTCATAAGTATTAGCCCTAAGATGACGTCTAAACCAAAGGAGAAATATCTCTTTCAAACTGCTTTTCTGTGTCTTCGTTCACATTAGGAAGTTGCATCTATGATTAGATTCAGCAAGTTAGAAACACGAGTCTTCTGAAAGCTGCGTTTGGACATTCCTGACTGAATGGGAGTATAGGATGTAATAAGAAATATCTGGCTCTATAACAAAAACGGAGCTATGTTGCACAATGATTGTCAAGGTATATATTGAACTTACACAGTTAAACAAATGTGTGAATGTAGCAGTTGAGAAATCCTTTCTGTGGTGAATATGGAAGGAGATACTTCCAGCCATATACAGGCTCATAAGAATTAGCGGTAAGATCGAATCTAAACCACAGGAGAAACGTCTGTTTCACACTTCTCTGCTGTGTGTTCACCTTAGGAAGTTGCATCTGTGATTAGATTCCTCGAGTTAGAAACAGGTTTCTTCTAAAAGCTGCGTTTGGATATTCCTGAGACAATGGGTGTATAAGATGTAATCAGAAATATCTGGCTCTAGAACAAAAACGGAGCTATGTAGCAGAATGATTGTTAAGGTGTTTATTCAACTTACACAGTTAAAAAGATGTGTGAATGTAGCCATTGAGAAACCCTTTCTTTGCAGAGTTTGGAATCAGATATGTCCAGCCATATGTAGGCTCATAAGAATCAGCGGTAAGATCGAATCTAAACCACAGGAGAAACGTCTGTTTGAAACATCTCTGCTGTGTGTTCGTTCACCTAAGGAAGTTGCACCTATGTTTAGATTCAGCGAGTTAGAAACACGTTTCTTCTAAAACCTGCGTTTGGATATTCCTGAGTCCTTTGGAGTATAGGAAGTAATGAGAAATATCTGGCTCTAAAACAAAAACGGGGCTCTGTAGCAAAATGATTGTAAAAGTGTGTATTGAAACTTACAGAGTTTAACAGATGTGTGAATGTAGAAGTTGAGAAACCCTTTCTTTGGAAAGTTTGGGAAGAGATATTTCCAGCCATACACAGGCTCATAAGTATTAGTGGTAAGATCGAATCTAAACCACAAGAGAGACGTCTGTTTCAAACTTTTCTGCTGTGTGTTCGTTCACCTTAGGAAGTTGCATCTATGATTTGATTCAGCTTGTTAGAAACACGTTTCTTCTAAAAGGTGCGTTTGGATGTTCTTGAGTGAATGGGAGTGTAGGATGTAATGAGAAATATCTTGCTCTAAAACAAAAACTGAGCTATGTAGAAGAATGATTATCAAGGTGTATATTCAACTTAGAGAGTTAAACAAATGTGTGAATGTAGCACTTCAGAAACCCTTTCTTTGGAAAATCTGGAAAGAGATATTTCCAGCCAGATACAGACTCATAAGAATTAGCGTTAAGATCGCGTCTAAACTACAGGAGAAACGTCTGTTTTAAAATTCTCTGCTGTGTCTTCATTCAACTTTGGATCTTGCATCTATGTTTTGATTCAGCGGGTTAGAAACACTTTTCTTGTAAAAGCTGCGTTTGGATATTCTTGATTCATGGGAGTATAGAATGTAATGAGAAATATCTAGCTCTAAAACAAAAACGGAGCTATGTAGCAGAATGATTGTCAAGGTGAATATTCACCTTATAGAGTTAAACAGATTTGTTAATGTAGCAGTTGAGAAAGCCTTTCTTTGGAGAGTTTGGAAAGAGATATTTCCAGCCATATACAGGCTCATAAGAATAAGCGGTAAGATCGAAAGTAAACCACAGGAGACACGTCTGTTTGAAACTTCTCTGCTGTGTCTTCGTTCACCTTAGGAAGTTGCATCTATACTTAGATTCAGCGCGTTAGAAACACGTTTCTTCTAAAAGCTGCGTTTGGATATTCCTGAGTCACGGGAGTATAGGACATAATGAGAAATACCTGACTGTAAAACAAAAACGGAGCTATGTAGCAGAAATATTTTCAAGGTGTATATTCAACTTACAAAGTTAAACAGACGTGTGAATGTAGCAGTTGAGAAACACTTTCTTTGGAGAATCTGGAAACAGATATTTCCAGCCATATACAGGCTCATAAGAATTAGCGGTCAGATCGAATCTAAACCACCGGAGAAACGTCTGTTTGAAACTTCTCTGCTGTGTGTTCGTTCACCTTAGGACGTTGCATCTAGGATTAGATGCAGCGTGTTAGAAACACGTTTCTTCTAAATGCTGCGGTTGGATATTCCTCAGTGAATGGGAGTAAAGGATGTAATGAGAAATATCTGGCTCTAAAACAAAAACGGAGCTTTGTAGCAGAATGATTGTCAAGGCTTATATTCAACTTAGAGATTTAAACAGATGTTTGAATGTATCAGTTCAGAAACCCTTTCTTTGGAGAATCTGGAAAGAGATATTTCCAGCCATATACAGCCTCATAAGAATTAGTGGTAATATTGAATCTAAACCACAGGAGAAACGTCTGTTTTAAACTTATCTGCTGTGTGTTCGTTCACCTTAGGAAGTTGCGTCTATGATTAGATTCAGCGGGTTAGAAACACGTTTCTTCTAAAAGCTGCGTTTGGATATTCCTGAGTGAATGTGAGTATAGGATGTAATGAGAAATATCTGGCTCTAAAACAAAAACGGAGCTATGTAGCAGAATGATTGTCAAGGTGTGTATTAAACTTATAGATTCAAACAGATATGTGATTGTAGCAGTTCAAAAACCCTTTCTTTGGAGATTCTGGAAAGAGATATTTCCAACCATATACAGGCTCATCAGAATTAGCGGTAAGATCGCTTCTAAAACACAGGAGAAACGTCTGTTTGAAACTTTTCCGCTGTGTGTTCGTTCACTTTAGGATGTTGCATCTATGTTTAGATTCAGCGGGTTAGAAACACGTTTCTTCTAAAAGCTGCTTTTGGATATTTCTGAGTCATGGGACTATAGGATGTAATGAGAAATATCTGGCTCTGAAACAAAAACGAAGCTATGTAGCAGAATTATTGTAAAGGAGAATATTCGCCTTACAGAGTTAAACAGATGTGTGAATGTAGCAGTTGAGAAATCCTTTCTTTGGAGAATCTGGAAAGAGATATTTCCAGGAATATACAGGCTCAGTAGAATTGGCTGTAAGATCGCATCTAAACCACAGGAGAAACGTCTGTTTTAAACTTCTCTGCTGTGTGTTCGTTCACCTTAGGGAGTTACATCTATATTTAGATTCAGCGAGGTAGAAACACGTTTCTTCTAACAGCTACGTTTGTATATTCCTGAGTCCATGGGAGTATAGGAATTAACGAGAATTATCTGGCTCGGAAACAAAAACAGGGCTATGTAGCGGAATGATTGTCAAGATGTATATTCAACTTATAGAGATAAACAGATGTGTGAATGTAGCAGTTGAGAAACCATTTCTTTGGAGAGTTTGGAAAGAGATATTTAAAGCCATTTAGAGGCTCATAAGAATTAGCGGTAAGCTCGAATCTAAACCACAGGGGATAGGTCTGTTTCAAACTCCTCTGCTGTGTGTTCGTTCACCTTAGGAAGTTGCATCTATGTTTAGATTCAGCGGGTTAGAAACACGTTTCTTCTAAAAGCTGCGTTTGGATATTCCTTAGTCATGGGAGCATAGGATGTAATGAGACATATCTGGCTCTAAAACAAAAACGGAGCTATGTATCAGAATGATTGTCATGGCGTGTATTCAACATAGAGAGTTAAATAGAGGTTTGAATGTAGCACTTCAGAAACTATTCCGTTGGAGAATCTGGAAAGAGGTATTTGCAGCAATATACAGGCTCTTAAGAATTAGCACTAAGATTGCATCTAAACTACAGGAGAAACGTGTGTTTCAAACTTCTCTGCTGTGTGTTCGTTCTCCTTAGGAGCTTGCATCTATGTTTAGATTCAGCGAGTTAGAAACATGTTTCTTCTAATAGCTTGCGTTTGTATCTTCTGGAGTCCGTGGGAGTATAGGAAGCAATGAGAAATATCTTTCTCTAAAACAAAAACAGGGCTATGTAGCAGAATGATTGTCAAGATGTATATTCACCTTACAGAGTTAAACAGATATGTGAATGTAGCAGGTGAGAAACCTTTTCTTTGGAGACTTTGGAAATAGATATTTCCAGCCATATACAGGCTCATAAGAATAAGCGGTAAGATCGAATCTAAACCACAGGAGAAACGTCTGTTTGAAACTTCCAAGCTGTGTGTTCGTACATCTTAGGAAGTTGCACCTATGTTTGGATTCAGCGAGTTAGAAAAACTTTTCTTCTAAAAGCTGCGTTTGGATATTCCTGAGTGAAAGGGAGTATAGGATGTAATGTGAAATATCTTTCTCTAAAACAAAAACGGAGCTATGTAGCACAATGATTGTCAAGGTGTATATTCAGCTTAGAGAGTTAAACAGATGTGTGAATCTAGCAGTTCCGAAACCCTTTCTTTGGAAAATCTGGAAAGAGATATTTCCAGCCATATACAGGCTCATAAGAATTAGTGGTAAGATCGAATCTAAACCACAGGAGAAACGCCTGTTCCAATCGTCTCTGCTGTGTGTTCGTTCACTTTAGGAAGTTGCATCTATGTTTAGATTCAGCGGGTTAGAAACACTTTTCTTCTAAAAGCTGCGTTTGGATATCCCTTGTCAATGGGAGTATAGGATGTAATGAGAAATATCTTTCTCTGAAACAAAAACGGGGCTATGTAGCAGAATGATTGTCAAGGTGTATATGCAACTTACAGAGTTAAACAGATTTGTGAATGTGTCAGTTGAGAAAGCATTTCTTTGGAGAATCTGGAAAGAGATATTTCCAGCCATACACAGGCTCATAAGAATTAGGGGTATGATCGCGTCTAAAAAAGCAGGAGAAACGACTTTTTTAAACTTCTCTGCTGTGTGTTCATTCACCTTAGGAAGTTGCATCTATGTTTAGATTCAGCGAGTTAGAAACACGTTTCTTCTAAAAGCTGTGTTTGGATATTCCTGAGTCCATGGGAGTATAGGAAATAATGAGAAATATCTGGCTCTAAAACAAAAAGGGGGCTATGAAGCAAAATAATTGTAAAGATGTATATTAAAATTTAAGAGTTAAACAGATGTGTGAATGTAGCAGTTGAGAAACCCTTTCTTTGGAGAGTTTGGAAAGAGATAGTTCCAGCCATATACAGGCTCATAAGAATTAGCAGTAAGATCGAATCTAAACCACAGGAGAAACGTCTGTTTCTTTTTTTTTTTCCCATTTACTTATTTTATTGCATTTTAGGTTTTGGGGTACATGTGAAGAACATGCAAAATTGTTGCATAGGAACACACGTGGCAGTGTGATTTGCTGCCTTCCTCCCCATCACCTACATCTGGCATTTCTCCCCTTGCTATCTCTCCCCAGCTTCCCATCCCCCACCGTCCCTCCCCTATTACCCCCCAACTGACCCCAGTGTGTAGTGCTCCCCTCCCTGTGTCCATGTGTTCTCATTGTTTAACATCTGCCTATGAGTGAGAACATGCGGTGTTTGAGCTTCTGGTCTTCTGTCAGTTTGCTGAGAATGATGGTTTCCAGGTTCATCCATGTCCCTACAAAGGACCCAAACTCATCATTTTTGATGGCTGCATAATATTCCATGGTGTATATGTGCCACATTTTCCCTATCCAGTGTATCGTCGATGGGCAATTGGGTTGGTTCCAGGTCTTTGCTATTGTAAACAGTGCTGCACTGAACATTCGTGCACACGTGTCCTTATAGTAGAACGATTTGTAATCCTTTGGATATATACCCAGTAATGGGATTGCTGGGTCAAATGGAATTTCTATTTCTAGGTCCTTGAGGAATTGCCACACTGTCTTCCACAATGGTTGAACTAATTTACACTCCCACCAACAGTGCAAAAGTGTTCCTATTTCTCCACATCCTCTCCAGAATCTGTTGTCTCCAGATTTTTTAATGATCGCCATTCTAACCTGCGTGAGATGGTATCTCAGTGTAGTTTTGATTTGCATTTCTCTGCTGACCAGTGATGATGAGCATTTTTTCATATGTTTGTTGGCCTCACGTATGTCTTCTTTTGAGAAGTGTCTGTTGATATCCTTTGCCCAGTTTTGAATGGGCTTGTTAGTTTTTTTCTTGTAAATCTGCTTTTGTTCTTTGTAAATTTTGGATATCAGCCCTTTGTCAGATGGGTAAACTGCAACAATTTTTTCCCAATCTGTTGGTTGCCGATTCACTCTAACGATTGTTTCTTTTGCTGTGAAGAAGCTGTGGAGTTTGATTAGGTCCCATTTGTCTATTTTGGCTTTTGTTGTCAATGCGTTTGGCGTTTTGGTCATGAAGTCCTTGCCTACACCTACGTCCTGAACGGTTTTGCCTAGATTTTCTTCTAGGGTTTTTATGGTGTTAGGTCTTATGTTTAAGTCTTTAATCCATCTGGAGTTAATTTTCGTGTGAGGTGTCAGGAAGGGGTCCAGTTTCTGCTTTCTGCACATGGCTAGCCAGCCTTCCCAACACCATTTATTGAACAGGGAATCCTTACCCCATTGCTTGTTTTTGTCTGGTTTGTCAAAGATCAGATGGTTGTAGAAAGGTTGTGTTGCCTCCGAGACCTCTTTTCTGTTCCATTGGTCTATATCTCTGTTTTGGTACCAGTACCATGCTGTTTTGATTACTGTAGCCTTGTAGTATAGTTTGAAGTCTGGTAGTGTGATGCCCCCCGCTTTGTTCTTTTTGCTTAGGATTGACTTGGCTATGCGGGCTCTCTTTTGGTTCCATATGAAGTTTAAGGTGGTTTTTTCCAGTTCTGCAAAGAAGGTCATTGGTAGCTTGATGGGGATAGCATTGAATCTCTAAATTACTTTGGGCAGTATGGCCATTTTCACGATATTGATTCTTCCTAACCATGAACATGGGATTTTTCTCCATCTGTTTGTGTCCTCTCTTATTTCGTTGAGCAGTGGCTTGTAGTTCTCCTTGAAGAGGTCGTTTACATTCCTTGTTAGTTGTATTCCTAGGTATTTTATTCTATTTGTGGCAATTGTGAATGGAAGTTTGTTCTTGATTTGCTCTCTTTAAGTCCGTTACTGGTGTATAGGAATGCATGTGATTTTTGCACATTGATTTTGTATCCTGAGACTTTGCTGAACTTGCTTATGAGTTTCAGGAGGTTTGGGGCTGAGACGATGGGGTCTTCTAGATATACAATCATGTCGTCTGCAAATAGAGACAATTTGACTTCCTCCTTTCCTATTTGAATGCCCTTTATTTCTTTTTCTTGCCTGATTGCTCTGGCTAGAACTTCTAATACGATATTGAATAGCAGTGGTGAGAGAGGGCATCCTTGTCTGGTGCCACATTTCAAGCGGAATGCTTCCAGTTTTTCCCATTCAGTATGATATTGGCTGTTGGTTTGTCATAAATAGCTTTTATTGTTTTGAGATACGTTCCACTGATACCTAGCTTATTGAGTGTTTTTAGCATAAAGGGCTGTTGAATTTTGTCAAAGGCCTTCTCTGCATCAATTGAGATAATCATGTGGTTTTTGTCTTTGGTTCTGTTTATGTGGTGAATTACGTTTATAGACTTGCGTATGTTGAACCAGCCTTGCATCCCCGGGATGAAGCCTACTTGATCATGGTGGATAAGCTTTTTGATGTGCTGTTGCAATCGGCTTGTCAGTATTTTATTGAAGATTTTTGCATCTATGTTCATCATAGATATTGGCCTGTAGTTTTCTTTTCTTGTTGAGTATCTGCCGGGTTTTGGAATCAGGATGATGTTGGTGTCATAAAATGATTTGGGAAGAATTCCCTCTTTATTGTTTGGAATAGGTTCAGAAGAAATGGTACCAGCTCCTCTTTGTACGTCTGGCAGAATTCAGCTGTGAACCCATCTGGACCTGGGCTTTTTTTGGGTGGTAAGCTCTTAATTGCTGCCTCTACTTCAGACTTTTTTATGGGTCTGTTCAGGGTTTCGGCTTCTTCCTGGTTTAGGCTTGGCAGGATTCAAGTGTCCAGGAATGTATCCATTTCTTCCAGGTTTATTAGTTTGTGTGCATAGAGTTGTTTGTAATAATCTCTGATGATGGTTTGAATTTCTGTGGAAACTGTGGTGCCATCCCCTTTATCGTTTTTTATTGCATCAATTTGGTTATTCTCTCTTTTCTTTTTTATTAATCTGGCTAGTGGTCCATTTTATTTATCTTTTGAAAAAACCAGCTCCTGGATTTATTGATATTTTGGAGGGTTTTTTGTGTCTCTATCTCCTTCAGTTCTGCTCTGATCATAGCTATTTCTTGTCTTCTGCTAGACATTGAGTTTTTTTGATCTTGCTCCTCTAGCTCTTTCAGTTTTGACGATAGGGTGTCATTTTTTGATCTGTCCTTGCTTCTCATGTGGGCACTTATTGCTATATATTTTCCTCTAGAGACTGCTTTAAATGTGTCCCAGAGATACTGGTATGTTGTGTTTTCATTCTCGTTGGTTTCGAAGAACATCTTTATTTCTGCCTTCATTGTTTATCCAGTCAACATTCAAGAGCAAGTTGCTCAGTTTCCATGAAGCTGTGCGGTTCTGAGTTAGTTTTTGAATTCTGAGTTCTAACTTGATTGCACTGTGGTCTGAGAGACTGTTTGTTACGATTTCTGTTCTTTCGCATTTGCTGAGTAGTGATTTACTCCCAATTATGTGGTCAATTTTATAGTAGGTGTGATGTGGTGATGAGAAGAGTGTATAATCTGTGGATTTGGGGTGGAGAGTTCTGTAAATGTCTATTAGGTTTGCTTGGTCCAGGTCTGAGTTCAAGTCCTGGATATCCTTGTTAATTTTCTGTCTGGTTGATCTGTCTAATGTTGACAATGGGGTGTTAAAGTCTCCCACTATTATTGTGTGGGGGTCTAAGTCTCTTTGTAAGTCATTAAGAACTTGCCTTATGTATCTGGGTGCTCCTGTATTGGGTGCATATATATTTAGGATCGTTAGCTCTTCTTGTTGCATTGATCCTTTTACCATTATGTAATGCCCCTCTTTGTCTCTTATGATCTTTGGTGCTTTAAAGTCTAATTTATCAGAGATGAGAATTGCAACTCCTGCTTTTTTTTGCTCTCCATTTGCTTGGTAAATCTTCCTCCATCCCTTTATTTTGAGCCTTTGTGTATCCTTGCATGTGAGATGGGTTTCCTGGATACAGCACACCGATGGGTTTTGTCTTTTTATCCAATTTGCCAGTCTGTGTCTTTTGATTGGGGGGCATTTAGTCCATTTACATTAAGGGTTAATATTGTTATGTGTGAATTTGACACTGCCATTTTGGTGCTAGCTGGCTGTTTTGCCCTTTAGTTGAGCTGGTACTTGTTGTTCCTTTATATGTGTAGAGCCTCTTTCAGGAGCTCTTGTAGAGCTGGCCTGGTGGTGATGAAATCTCTGAGTACTTGCATGTTCCCAAAGGATTTTATTTTTCCTTCACTTATGAAGCTTAGTTTGGCTGGATAGGAGATTCTGGGTTGAAAGTTCTTTTCTTTAAGGATGTTGAATATTGGCCCCCATTCTCTTCTGGCTTGTAGGCTTTCTGCTGAGAGATCTGCTGTGAGTGTGATGGGCTTTCCTTTCTGGGTAACCCGACCTTTCTCTCTGGCTGCCCTTAGTATTTTCTCCTTAATTTCGACCCTGGTGAATCTGACGATTACGTGCCTTGGGGTTGCTCTTCTTGACGAATATCTTTGTGGTGTTCTCTGTATTTCCTGGACTTGAATGTTTGCCTGCCTTGCTAGGTTGGGGAAGTTTTCCTGGATAATATCCTGAAGAGTATTTTCCAGATTGGATTCATTCTCTTCGTCGTATTCGGGTACGCCTATCAAACTTAGATTAGGTCTTTCCACATAGTCCCACATTTCTTGGAGATTTTGTTCATTCCTTTTTACCCTTTTTTCTCCAGTCTTGCCTTCCCGTTTTATTTCATTGAGTTGATCTTCGACCTCTGATATCCTTTATTCTGCTTGGTCCATTCGGCTGTTGATACTTGTGCATGCTTCACGAAGTTCTCGTGTTGCATTTTTCACCTCCATCAATTCACTTATATTCCTTTCTATTTTGTCCATTCTTGTTAGCATTTCGTCCCTTCTTTTTTCAAGGTTCTTAGTTTCTTTGCATTTGGTTAGAACATGTTCTTTAAGTTCACAGAAGTTTCTTACTACCCACCTTCTGAATTCTGATTCTGTCATTTCATCACACTCGTTCTCCCTCCAACCTTGTTCCCTTGCTGGTGAGGAGTTGTGATCCCTTTTAGGAGGAGAGGTGTTCTGGTTTCGGGTGTTTGCATCGTTTTTGCGCTGGTTTCTTCCCATCCTTAAGGATTTATCCACCTGTCGACTTTGTAGTTGCTGACTTTTAGATTGGGTCTCAAATCGTTCAGATTGACGTTCTCTTTTTTGATGATGAGGTTATTTCTGTTTCTTGGTTTTCCTTCTGACAGTCTGGCCCCTCTGCTTTAGGTCTGCTGAGGTTCACTCCAGGTCCTGCTTTCCTGGGGTTCACCTGCAGCAGCTGCTGAACAGCAAGGGTTGTTACCAGTTTTCTTCTTCTGCTATCTTTGTCCCAGATGGATACCCGCCTAATGTCAATCTGATCTCTCTTTTATGAGGTGTCTTTTTGGATATATAGGAGTCAAGGGGCTGCTTGAGGATACGGTCTTTTCTTTATAGGAGCTCAAGTGGTGAGTTGTGAGCTCTGTTGTTGTTCATTCAGAGCTGCTGCGCAGGTACTTTTAGATCTGCAGCTGAACTCGTAAACTGCTTTTTGTTCCCAGGTGCTCTCTCCCAGGGATTTAGGGCTTTATTTATGAGTTTCCGTTATGCTGCCGCCTTCTTTTTTTTTTTCCTTCAGACCTGCGCAGCCCAGCAAGGAGGCCGCCTAGTCACTGTCGGCCTATGGCAGCTTTGCTGAGCTGCTGTGGGCTGCGCTGAGCTGCCGAGTGAACTTTCCTGCAGTCCTGATTATATGGGTGTAGTTAGAACTGCTTTGGCGATGGTGGCCCGCCTCTGTTGGGGAGGAGTCTCTGCTGTGGCGGGTTGCCTTGGCAACGGCGGGCTGCCTCAGCAATGGCGGGTTGCCTTGGCAATGGCGGGCTGCCTCGGGAATGGCGGACGCCCCTCCCCGATAGAGCTGTAATGTCCCGGGTTCAGCTGTGCTTGCTGTGAAACTCTCAATCCAGAGATTCTGGTTGCTGTTCTTTTGTGGGGGTGGGGCCAGCCAAGCCTGATCGCCTGGCTCCCTGCCTCAGAGCCTTTTTTAAGTTGGTGTTCCAGTCGCCTGTTGAAGAGGCCCCGGGGTCTGTTTGTTTTCCCCTGCGGCCACTCACTGCACTGGCTTAAACAGCGGCACTGAGGTTTGTGGCGCATTTTTTTTTTGCCCTGGAATCTACTGTCCTGGTTCTCTGCTCAGTCCCCTTTTTGAACCAGCATATGGGCGACTTCCCGTGGCTCCAATCGCCAGCCAAAAGGGCCCCCGGACCGGTGTTTTTTGTAGGGAGAACCGCGGCTCCGGGGCGCCGACAAAGCAGCCGCGCAGGGCAAAGCAGCGGCACTGGCCGGCACAGCCACGCTGGCCGAAACAACCGCGCTGGCCGAAACAGCCGCGCTGGCGACCGTGGAGCACCTCCGCCCGGGAATTTCCTAGTCTGTGGGCAATAAAAACGCGGCGTCCACTCACCCTCTGCGCTTTCACTGGGAGCTGCAATCCTGAGCTGTTCCTAAATGGCCATGGAAACGTCTGTTTCAAACTTCTCTGCTGTGTGTTCGTTCACCTTAGGAAGTTGAATCGATTATTAGATTCAGCCAGTGAGAAACACATTTCTTCTAAAAGCTGCCTTTGGATATTCCTGAGTGAATAGGAGTATATGATGTAGTGAGAAATATATGGCTCTAAAACAAAAACTGAGCTATGTAGCAGAATGATTGTCAAGGTGTATATTCAACATACAGAGGTAAACAGATGTGTGAATGTAGCAGTTCAGAAACCCTTTCCTTGGAGAATCTGGAAAGAGATCTTTCCAGCCATATACAGGCTCATAAGAATTAGCGGTAAGATCGAATCTAAACCACAGGAGAAACGAATGTTTTAAACTTCTCTGCTGTGTGTTCGTTCACCTTAGGAAGTTGCATCTATGTTTGGATTCAGCGAGTTAGAAACACTTTTCTTCTAAAAGCTGCGTTTCTATCTTCTTGAGTCTGTGGGAGTATAGGAAGTAATGAGAAATATATGGCTCTAAAACAAAAACAGGGCTATGTAGCAGAATGATTGTCAAGATGTATATTCACCTTACAAAGTTAAACAGATGTGTGAATGTAGCAGTTGAGAAACCCTTTCTTTGGAGAGTTTCGAAAGAGATATTTCCAGCCATATGCAGGCTCATACTAATAAGCAGTAAGATCGAATCTAAACCACAGGAGAAACGTCTGTTTCAAACTTCTCTGCAGTGTGTTCGTTCACCTTAGGAAGTTGCATCTATGATTACATTCAGCGAGTGAGAAACACGTTTCTTCTAAAAACTGAGTGTGGATATTCCTGAATGAATAGGAGTATAGGATGTAATGAGAAATATCTTGCTGTTAAAGAAAAACGGGGCTATGTAGCAGAATGATTGTCAATGTGTATATTCACCTTACAGAGTTAAAGAGATGTGTGAATGTAGCAGTTCAGAAACCCTTTCTTTGCAGAATCTGGAAAGAGATATTGCCAGGCATATACAGGCTCACAAGAATTAGATGTAGGATCGAATCTAAACCACAGGAGAAACGCCTTTTTCAAACTTCTCTGCTGTGTGTTCTTTTACCTTGAGAAGTTGCATCTATGATTAGATTCAGCGAGTTAGAAACACGTTTATTCTACAAACTGCATTTGGATATTCCTGACTGAGTGGGTGTATGAGATGTTATCTGGAATATCTGGCTCTAAAACAAAAACGGAGCTATGTAGCAGAATGATTGTCAAGGAGTATATTCAACGTACAGAGTTAAACCGATGTGTGAATGTAGCAGTTCAGAAACCCTTTATTTGGAGAGTTTGCAAAGCGATCTTTCCAGCCCTATACAGGCTAATAAGAATTAGTGGTAATAACGCGCCTAAACCACAGGAGAAACGTCTCTTTCAAACTGCTCTTCTGTGTGTTCGTTCACATTAGGAAGTTGAACCTATGATTAGATTCAGCGAGTTAGAAACACGTTTCTTCTTAAAGCTGCGTTTGGATATTACTGAGTGAATGGGAGTGTATGATCTAATGAGAAATAACTGGCTCTAAAACAAAAACGGGTCTATGTAGCAGAATGATTGGGAAGGTGTATATTCAACTTTCAGTGTTAAAGAAATGTGTGAATGTACTAGTTGAGAAAACCTTTCTTTGGAGAGTTTGGAAAGAGATATTTCCAGCCATATAAAGGCTCATAAGAATTAGCGGTAAGATCGAATCTAAACCACAGGAGAAACGTCTGTTGCAAACTTCTCTGCTGTGTGTTCATTTACCTTAGGAAGTTGCATCTACGTTTAGATTCAGCGGGTTAGAAACTCTATTCTTCTAAAATCTGCGTTTGGATATTCCTGAGTCATGGGAGTATAGGATGTAATGAGAAATATCTGGCTCTAAAACAAAAACGGAGCTACGTAGCAGAATGATTGTCAAGGTGTACATTCACCTTATAGAGTTAAACAGATGTGTGAATGTAGCAGTTTAGAAACCCTTTCTTTGGAGAATCTGGAAAGAGATATTTCCAGCCATATACAGGCTCTTAAGAATTAGCGGTAAGATCGCGTCTAAACCACAGGAGAAACGTCTCTTTCAACTGCTCCTCTGAGTGTTCGCTCACATTAGGAAGTTGAATAAATGATTAGATTCAGCGAGTTAGAAAAACGTTTCTTCTAAAAGCTTGCGTTTGGATATTCCTCAGTGAATGGTAGTATAGGATTTAAAGAGAAATATCTGGCTCTATAACAAAAATGGAGTTATGTAGCAGAATTATTGTCAAGGTGTATATTCAACTTACAGAGTTAACGAGATGTGTGAATGTAGCAGTTCAGAAACCCTTTCTTTGGAGAGTTTGGAAAGAGGTATTTACAGCCGTATACACGCTTATAAGAATTAGTGGTAATTTCGAATCTAAACCACAGGAGAAACGTCTGTTTCAAACTTCTCTGCTGTGTGTTCGTTCACCTTAGGAAGTTGCATCTATGATTACATTCAGCGAGTTATAAACACGTTTCTTCTAAAAGCTGCGTTTGGATATTACTGAGTCCATGGGTGTATAGAATGTAATGAGAAATATCTGGCTATAAAACAAAAACGGAGCTGTGTAGCAGAGTGATTGTCAAGGTGTGTATTCAACTTACAGAGTTAAACAGACTTGTGAATGTAGCAGTTCACAAACGCTGTTTTTGGAGAATCTGGAAAGAGACATTTCCGGTCATATACAGGCCCATAGGAATTAGTGGTAAGATCGAATCTTAACCACAGGAGAAAAGTCTGTTTCAAACTTCTCTGCAGTGTGTTTGTTCACCTTAGGACGTTGCATCTATGATTAGATTCAGCGAGTTAGAAACACATTTCTTCTAAAAGCTGCGTTTGGATATTCCTGAATGAATGAGGGTACAGGATATAATGAGAAATATCAGGCTGTAAAACAAAAATGGAACTATGTAGCACAGTGATTATCCAGGTGTATATTCAAGTTACAGAGTTAAAAAGACAAGTGAATGTAGAAGTTCAGAAACCCTTTCTTTGGAGAATCTGGAAAGAGATATTTCCAGCCATATACAGGATCTTAAGAATTACAGGATGTAATGAGGAATATCTGGCTCTAAAACAAAAACGGAGCTATGAAGCAGAATGATTGTCAAGGTGTATATTCAAATTACAGATTTAAACAGCTGTGTGAATGTAGCACTTCAGAAACCCTTTCTTTGGAGAAACTGGAAAGAGATATTTCCACCCATATACAGGCTCGTAAGAATTAGCGGTAACATCACGTCTAAACCACAGGAGAAACGTTTGTGTCAAACTTTTCTGCTGTGTGTTCGTTCACCTTAGGAAGTTGCATCTATGATTAGATTCAGCGAGTTAGAAACACGTTTCTTCTAAAAGCTGCGTTTGGATATTCCTGAGTGAATGGGACTATAGTATGCAATGAGAAATATCTGGCTCTAAAACAAAAACGGAGCTATGTAGCAAAATGATTGTCAAGGTGCATATTCAACATACAGAGTTAAACAGATGTGTGAATGTAGCAGTTCAGAAACCCTTTCTTTAGAGAATCTGGAAAGAGGTATTTCCAGCCATATTCAGGCTCTTAAGAATTAGTGGTAAGATCACGTCTAAACCACAAGAGAAACGTCTGTTTCAAGTTACTCTGCTTTGTGTTCGTTCACCTTTGGAAGGTGCATCTATATTTAGTTTCAGCGAGATAGAAACACGTTTCTTCTCAAAGCTGCGTTTGCATATTCCTGAGTGAATGGGTGTACAGTGTGTAATGAGAAACATCTGCATCTGAAACAAAAACGAAGCTATGTAGCAGAATGATTGCCAAGGTGTATATTCAACTTACAGGGTTAAACAGATGTGTGAATGTAGCAGTTGAGAACCCTTTCTTTGGAGAATCTGGAAACAGATATTTCCAGCTATATATAGAGTCCTAAGAATTAGCGGTAAGATCGCGTCTAAAGCACAGGAGAAACGACTCTTTCAAACTGCTCTTCTGTGTGTTCGTTCACATTTTGAAATTGCATCTATGATTAGATTCAGCGAGTTAGAAATAGGTTTCTTCTTAAAGCTGCGATTGGATATTCCTAAGTGAATGGGAGTATAGGGTGTAATGAGAAATATCTGGCTCTAAAACAACAATGGGGCTATGTAGCAGAATGATTGTCAAGGTGTATATTCAACTTACAGAGGTAAACAGATGTGTGAAAGTTGCAGTTCAGAAACACTGTCTTTGGAGAATCTTGAAAGAGATATTTCCATCCATATAGAGGCGCATAAGAATTAGCAGTAAGATCGAATCTAAACCAGAGGAGAAACGTCTGTTTCAAACGTCTCTGCTTTGTGCTCATTCAGCTTTGGGAGTTGCATCTATGATTAGATTCAGCGAGTTAGAAACACGTTTCTTCTAAAGGCTGTGTTTGGATATTCCTGAGTGAATGGGAGAATAGGGTGTAATTAGAAATATCTGGCTCTAAAACAAAAACGGAGCTATGTAGCAGAATGATTGTCCAGGTGTATATTCAACTTACAGAGTTAAACAGATGTGTGAATGTGCCGGCCAGCGCCGCTGCTTTGCCCCACGCGGCTGCTTTGTCGGTGCCCCAGAGCCGTGGTTCTACGTTCAAAATACACCGGTCCGGGGGCCCTTCTGGCTGGCGATTGGAGC
>NW_022438230.1:0-17073 GCF_009761245.1 Sapajus apella | reverse complement strand
ATATTTCCAGCCATATACAGGCTCATAAGAATTAGCGGTAAGAGTGAGTCTAAATCACAGGAGAAACGTCTGTTTCAAACTTCTCTGCTTTGTGTTCGTTCACCTTAGGAAGTTGAATCTATGATTGGATTCAACGAGTTAGAAACACGTTTCTTCTAAAAGCTGCGTTCGGATATTCCTGAGTGAAAGGGAGTATAGGATGTAATGAGAAATATCTGGCTCTAAAACAAAAACGGAGCTTTGTAGCAGAATGATTATCAAGGTGTTTATCCAACTTACAGTGTTAAACAGATGTGTGAATGTAGCAGTTCAGAAACCCTTTCTTTGGAGAATCTGGAAAAAGATATTTCCAGCCATACACAGGCTCATAAGAATTAGCGGTAAGATAGCGTGTAAACCATAGGAGAAACGACTGTTTCAAACTTCTCTACTGTGAGTTCGTGCAGCTTAGGAAACTACATCGAAGTTTAGATTCAGCGAGTTAGAAACAAATTTCTTCTAAAAGCTGCCTTTGGATATACCTGAGTGAATGGCAGCATAGGGTGTAATGAGAAATATCTGGCTCTAAAACAAAAACGAAGATATGTAGCAGAATGACTGAAAAGGTGTATATTCAACTTATAGAGTTAAACAGACTTCTGAATGTAGCAGTTCAGAAAGGCTTTCTTTGGAGAATCTGGAAAGAGATATTTCCAGCCATATACAGACTCATAAGTATTAGCCCTAAGATGACGTCTAAACCAAAGGAGAAATATCTCTTTCAAACTGCTTTTCTGTGTCTTCGTTCACATTAGGAAGTTGCATCTATGATTAGATTCAGCAAGTTAGAAACACGAGTCTTCTGAAAGCTGCGTTTGGACATTCCTGACTGAATGGGAGTATAGGATGTAATAAGAAATATCTGGCTCTATAACAAAAACGGAGCTATGTTGCACAATGATTGTCAAGGTATATATTGAACTTACACAGTTAAACAAATGTGTGAATGTAGCAGTTGAGAAATCCTTTCTGTGGTGAATATGGAAGGAGATACTTCCAGCCATATACAGGCTCATAAGAATTAGCGGTAAGATCGAATCTAAACCACAGGAGAAACGTCTGTTTCACACTTCTCTGCTGTGTGTTCACCTTAGGAAGTTGCATCTGTGATTAGATTCCTCGAGTTAGAAACAGGTTTCTTCTAAAAGCTGCGTTTGGATATTCCTGAGACAATGGGTGTATAAGATGTAATCAGAAATATCTGGCTCTAGAACAAAAACGGAGCTATGTAGCAGAATGATTGTTAAGGTGTTTATTCAACTTACACAGTTAAAAAGATGTGTGAATGTAGCCATTGAGAAACCCTTTCTTTGCAGAGTTTGGAATCAGATATGTCCAGCCATATGTAGGCTCATAAGAATCAGCGGTAAGATCGAATCTAAACCACAGGAGAAACGTCTGTTTGAAACATCTCTGCTGTGTGTTCGTTCACCTAAGGAAGTTGCACCTATGTTTAGATTCAGCGAGTTAGAAACACGTTTCTTCTAAAACCTGCGTTTGGATATTCCTGAGTCCTTTGGAGTATAGGAAGTAATGAGAAATATCTGGCTCTAAAACAAAAACGGGGCTCTGTAGCAAAATGATTGTAAAAGTGTGTATTGAAACTTACAGAGTTTAACAGATGTGTGAATGTAGAAGTTGAGAAACCCTTTCTTTGGAAAGTTTGGGAAGAGATATTTCCAGCCATACACAGGCTCATAAGTATTAGTGGTAAGATCGAATCTAAACCACAAGAGAGACGTCTGTTTCAAACTTTTCTGCTGTGTGTTCGTTCACCTTAGGAAGTTGCATCTATGATTTGATTCAGCTTGTTAGAAACACGTTTCTTCTAAAAGGTGCGTTTGGATGTTCTTGAGTGAATGGGAGTGTAGGATGTAATGAGAAATATCTTGCTCTAAAACAAAAACTGAGCTATGTAGAAGAATGATTATCAAGGTGTATATTCAACTTAGAGAGTTAAACAAATTTGTGAATGTAGCACTTCAGAAACCCTTTCTTTGGAAAATCTGGAAAGAGATATTTCCAGCCAGATACAGACTCATAAGAATTAGCGTTAAGATCGCGTCTAAACTACAGGAGAAACGTCTGTTTTAAAATTCTCTGCTGTGTCTTCATTCAACTTTGGATCTTGCATCTATGTTTTGATTCAGCGGGTTAGAAACACTTTTCTTGTAAAAGCTGCGTTTGGATATTCTTGATTCATGGGAGTATAGAATGTAATGAGAAATATCTAGCTCTAAAACAAAAACGGAGCTATGTAGCAGAATGATTGTCAAGGTGAATATTCACCTTATAGAGTTAAACAGATTTGTTAATGTAGCAGTTGAGAAAGCCTTTCTTTGGAGAGTTTGGAAAGAGATATTTCCAGCCATATACAGGCTCATAAGAATAAGCGGTAAGATCGAAAGTAAACCACAGGAGACACGTCTGTTTGAAACTTCTCTGCTGTGTCTTCGTTCACCTTAGGAAGTTGCATCTATACTTAGATTCAGCGCGTTAGAAACACGTTTCTTCTAAAAGCTGCGTTTGGATATTCCTGAGTCACGGGAGTATAGGACATAATGAGAAATACCTGACTGTAAAACAAAAACGGAGCTATGTAGCAGAAATATTTTCAAGGTGTATATTCAACTTACAAAGTTAAACAGACGTGTGAATGTAGCAGTTGAGAAACACTTTCTTTGGAGAATCTGGAAACAGATATTTCCAGCCATATACAGGCTCATAAGAATTAGCGGTCAGATCGAATCTAAACCACCGGAGAAACGTCTGTTTGAAACTTCTCTGCTGTGTGTTCGTTCACCTTAGGACGTTGCATCTAGGATTAGATGCAGCGTGTTAGAAACACGTTTCTTCTAAATGCTGCGGTTGGATATTCCTCAGTGAATGGGAGTAAAGGATGTAATGAGAAATATCTGGCTCTAAAACAAAAACGGAGCTTTGTAGCAGAATGATTGTCAAGGCTTATATTCAACTTAGAGATTTAAACAGATGTTTGAATGTATCAGTTCAGAAACCCTTTCTTTGGAGAATCTGGAAAGAGATATTTCCAGCCATATACAGCCTCATAAGAATTAGTGGTAATATTGAATCTAAACCACAGGAGAAACGTCTGTTTTAAACTTATCTGCTGTGTGTTCGTTCACCTTAGGAAGTTGCGTCTATGATTAGATTCAGCGGGTTAGAAACACGTTTCTTCTAAAAGCTGCGTTTGGATATTCCTGAGTGAATGTGAGTATAGGATGTAATGAGAAATATCTGGCTCTAAAACAAAAACGGAGCTATGTAGCAGAATGATTGTCAAGGTGTGTATTAAACTTATAGATTCAAACAGATATGTGATTGTAGCAGTTCAAAAACCCTTTCTTTGGAGATTCTGGAAAGAGATATTTCCAACCATATACAGGCTCATCAGAATTAGCGGTAAGATCGCTTCTAAAACACAGGAGAAACGTCTGTTTGAAACTTTTCCGCTGTGTGTTCGTTCACTTTAGGATGTTGCATCTATGTTTAGATTCAGCGGGTTAGAAACACGTTTCTTCTAAAAGCTGCTTTTGGATATTTCTGAGTCATGGGACTATAGGATGTAATGAGAAATATCTGGCTCTGAAACAAAAACGAAGCTATGTAGCAGAATTATTGTAAAGGAGAATATTCGCCTTACAGAGTTAAACAGATGTGTGAATGTAGCAGTTGAGAAATCCTTTCTTTGGAGAATCTGGAAAGAGATATTTCCAGGAATATACAGGCTCAGTAGAATTGGCTGTAAGATCGCATCTAAACCACAGGAGAAACGTCTGTTTTAAACTTCTCTGCTGTGTGTTCGTTCACCTTAGGGAGTTACATCTATATTTAGATTCAGCGAGGTAGAAACACGTTTCTTCTAACAGCTACGTTTGTATATTCCTGAGTCCATGGGAGTATAGGAATTAACGAGAATTATCTGGCTCGGAAACAAAAACAGGGCTATGTAGCGGAATGATTGTCAAGATGTATATTCAACTTATAGAGATAAACAGATGTGTGAATGTAGCAGTTGAGAAACCATTTCTTTGGAGAGTTTGGAAAGAGATATTTAAAGCCATTTAGAGGCTCATAAGAATTAGCGGTAAGCTCGAATCTAAACCACAGGGGATAGGTCTGTTTCAAACTCCTCTGCTGTGTGTTCGTTCACCTTAGGAAGTTGCATCTATGTTTAGATTCAGCGGGTTAGAAACACGTTTCTTCTAAAAGCTGCGTTTGGATATTCCTTAGTCATGGGAGCATAGGATGTAATGAGACATATCTGGCTCTAAAACAAAAACGGAGCTATGTATCAGAATGATTGTCATGGCGTGTATTCAACATAGAGAGTTAAATAGAGGTTTGAATGTAGCACTTCAGAAACTATTCCGTTGGAGAATCTGGAAAGAGGTATTTGCAGCAATATACAGGCTCTTAAGAATTAGCACTAAGATTGCATCTAAACTACAGGAGAAACGTGTGTTTCAAACTTCTCTGCTGTGTGTTCGTTCTCCTTAGGAGCTTGCATCTATGTTTAGATTCAGCGAGTTAGAAACATGTTTCTTCTAATAGCTTGCGTTTGTATCTTCTGGAGTCCGTGGGAGTATAGGAAGCAATGAGAAATATCTTTCTCTAAAACAAAAACAGGGCTATGTAGCAGAATGATTGTCAAGATGTATATTCACCTTACAGAGTTAAACAGATATGTGAATGTAGCAGGTGAGAAACCTTTTCTTTGGAGACTTTGGAAATAGATATTTCCAGCCATATACAGGCTCATAAGAATAAGCGGTAAGATCGAATCTAAACCACAGGAGAAACGTCTGTTTGAAACTTCCAAGCTGTGTGTTCGTACATCTTAGGAAGTTGCACCTATGTTTGGATTCAGCGAGTTAGAAAAACTTTTCTTCTAAAAGCTGCGTTTGGATATTCCTGAGTGAAAGGGAGTATAGGATGTAATGTGAAATATCTTTCTCTAAAACAAAAACGGAGCTATGTAGCACAATGATTGTCAAGGTGTATATTCAGCTTAGAGAGTTAAACAGATGTGTGAATCTAGCAGTTCCGAAACCCTTTCTTTGGAAAATCTGGAAAGAGATATTTCCAGCCATATACAGGCTCATAAGAATTAGTGGTAAGATCGAATCTAAACCACAGGAGAAACGCCTGTTCCAATCGTCTCTGCTGTGTGTTCGTTCACTTTAGGAAGTTGCATCTATGTTTAGATTCAGCGGGTTAGAAACACTTTTCTTCTAAAAGCTGCGTTTGGATATCCCTTGTCAATGGGAGTATAGGATGTAATGAGAAATATCTTTCTCTGAAACAAAAACGGGGCTATGTAGCAGAATGATTGTCAAGGTGTATATGCAACTTACAGAGTTAAACAGATTTGTGAATGTGTCAGTTGAGAAAGCATTTCTTTGGAGAATCTGGAAAGAGATATTTCCAGCCATACACAGGCTCATAAGAATTAGGGGTATGATCGCGTCTAAAAAAGCAGGAGAAACGACTTTTTTAAACTTCTCTGCTGTGTGTTCATTCACCTTAGGAAGTTGCATCTATGTTTAGATTCAGCGAGTTAGAAACACGTTTCTTCTAAAAGCTGTGTTTGGATATTCCTGAGTCCATGGGAGTATAGGAAATAATGAGAAATATCTGGCTCTAAAACAAAAAGGGGGCTATGAAGCAAAATAATTGTAAAGATGTATATTAAAATTTAAGAGTTAAACAGATGTGTGAATGTAGCAGTTGAGAAACCCTTTCTTTGGAGAGTTTGGAAAGAGATAGTTCCAGCCATATACAGGCTCATAAGAATTAGCAGTAAGATCGAATCTAAACCACAGGAGAAACGTCTGTTTCTTTTTTTTTTTCCCATTTACTTATTTTATTGCATTTTAGGTTTTGGGGTACATGTGAAGAACATGCAAAATTGTTGCATAGGAACACACGTGGCAGTGTGATTTGCTGCCTTCCTCCCCATCACCTACATCTGGCATTTCTCCCCTTGCTATCTCTCCCCAGCTTCCCATCCCCCACCGTCCCTCCCCTATTACCCCCCAACTGACCCCAGTGTGTAGTGCTCCCCTCCCTGTGTCCATGTGTTCTCATTGTTTAACATCTGCCTATGAGTGAGAACATGCGGTGTTTGATCTTCTGGTCTTCTGTCAGTTTGCTGAGAATGATGGTTTCCAGGTTCATCCATGTCCCTACAAAGGACCCAAACTCATCATTTTTGATGGCTGCATAATATTCCATGGTGTATATGTGCCACATTTTCCCTATCCAGTGTATCGTCGATGGGCAATTGGGTTGGTTCCAGGTCTTTGCTATTGTAAACAGTGCTGCACTGAACATTCGTGCACACGTGTCCTTATAGTAGAACGATTTGTAATCCTTTGGATATATACCCAGTAATGGGATTGCTGGGTCAAATGGAATTTCTATTTCTAGGTCCTTGAGGAATTGCCACACTGTCTTCCACAATGGTTGAACTAATTTACACTCCCACCAACAGTGCAAAAGTGTTCCTATTTCTCCACATCCTCTCCAGAATCTGTTGTCTCCAGATTTTTTAATGATCGCCATTCTAACCTGCGTGAGATGGTATCTCAGTGTAGTTTTGATTTGCATTTCTCTGCTGACCAGTGATGATGAGCATTTTTTCATATGTTTGTTGGCCTCACGTATGTCTTCTTTTGAGAAGTGTCTGTTGATATCCTTTGCCCAGTTTTGAATGGGCTTGTTAGTTTTTTTCTTGTAAATCTGCTTTTGTTCTTTGTAAATTTTGGATATCAGCCCTTTGTCAGATGGGTAAACTGCAACAATTTTTTCCCAATCTGTTGGTTGCCGATTCACTCTAACGATTGTTTCTTTTGCTGTGAAGAAGCTGTGGAGTTTGATTAGGTCCCATTTGTCTATTTTGGCTTTTGTTGTCAATGCGTTTGGCGTTTTGGTCATGAAGTCCTTGCCTACACCTACGTCCTGAACGGTTTTGCCTAGATTTTCTTCTAGGGTTTTTATGGTGTTAGGTCTTATGTTTAAGTCTTTAATCCATCTGGAGTTAATTTTCGTGTGAGGTGTCAGGAAGGGGTCCAGTTTCTGCTTTCTGCACATGGCTAGCCAGCCTTCCCAACACCATTTATTGAACAGGGAATCCTTACCCCATTGCTTGTTTTTGTCTGGTTTGTCAAAGATCAGATGGTTGTAGAAAGGTTGTGTTGCCTCCGAGACCTCTTTTCTGTTCCATTGGTCTATATCTCTGTTTTGGTACCAGTACCATGCTGTTTTGATTACTGTAGCCTTGTAGTATAGTTTGAAGTCTGGTAGTGTGATGCCCCCCGCTTTGTTCTTTTTGCTTAGGATTGACTTGGCTATGCGGGCTCTCTTTTGGTTCCATATGAAGTTTAAGGTGGTTTTTTCCAGTTCTGCAAAGAAGGTCATTGGTAGCTTGATGGGGATAGCATTGAATCTCTAAATTACTTTGGGCAGTATGGCCATTTTCACGATATTGATTCTTCCTAACCATGAACATGGGATTTTTCTCCATCTGTTTGTGTCCTCTCTTATTTCGTTGAGCAGTGGCTTGTAGTTCTCCTTGAAGAGGTCGTTTACATTCCTTGTTAGTTGTATTCCTAGGTATTTTATTCTATTTGTGGCAATTGTGAATGGAAGTTTGTTCTTGATTTGCTCTCTTTAAGTCCGTTACTGGTGTATAGGAATGCATGTGATTTTTGCACATTGATTTTGTATCCTGAGACTTTGCTGAACTTGCTTATGAGTTTCAGGAGGTTTGGGGCTGAGACGATGGGGTCTTCTAGATATACAATCATGTCGTCTGCAAATAGAGACAATTTGACTTCCTCCTTTCCTATTTGAATGCCCTTTATTTCTTTTTCTTGCCTGATTGCTCTGGCTAGAACTTCTAATACGATATTGAATAGCAGTGGTGAGAGAGGGCATCCTTGTCTGGTGCCACATTTCAAGCGGAATGCTTCCAGTTTTTCCCATTCAGTATGATATTGGCTGTTGGTTTGTCATAAATAGCTTTTATTGTTTTGAGATACGTTCCACTGATACCTAGCTTATTGAGTGTTTTTAGCATAAAGGGCTGTTGAATTTTGTCAAAGGCCTTCTCTGCATCAATTGAGATAATCATGTGGTTTTTGTCTTTGGTTCTGTTTATGTGGTGAATTACGTTTATAGACTTGCGTATGTTGAACCAGCCTTGCATCCCCGGGATGAAGCCTACTTGATCATGGTGGATAAGCTTTTTGATGTGCTGTTGCAATCGGCTTGTCAGTATTTTATTGAAGATTTTTGCATCTATGTTCATCATAGATATTGGCCTGTAGTTTTCTTTTCTTGTTGAGTATCTGCCGGGTTTTGGAATCAGGATGATGTTGGTGTCATAAAATGATTTGGGAAGAATTCCCTCTTTTTTTATTGTTTGGAATAGGTTCAGAAGAAATGGTACCAGCTCCTCTTTGTACGTCTGGCAGAATTCAGCTGTGAACCCATCTGGACCTGGGCTTTTTTTGGGTGGTAAGCTCTTAATTGCTGCCTCTACTTCAGACTTTTTTATGGGTCTGTTCAGGGTTTCGGCTTCTTCCTGGTTTAGGCTTGGCAGGATTCAAGTGTCCAGGAATGTATCCATTTCTTCCAGGTTTATTAGTTTGTGTGCATAGAGTTGTTTGTAATAATCTCTGATGATGGTTTGAATTTCTGTGGAAACTGTGGTGCCATCCCCTTTATCGTTTTTTATTGCATCAATTTGGTTATTCTCTCTTTTCTTTTTTATTAATCTGGCTAGTGGTCCATTTTATTTATCTTTTGAAAAAACCAGCTCCTGGATTTATTGATATTTTGGAGGGTTTTTTGTGTCTCTATCTCCTTCAGTTCTGCTCTGATCATAGCTATTTCTTGTCTTCTGCTAGACATTGAGTTTTTTTGATCTTGCTCCTCTAGCTCTTTCAGTTTTGACGATAGGGTGTCATTTTTTGATCTGTCCTTGCTTCTCATGTGGGCACTTATTGCTATATATTTTCCTCTAGAGACTGCTTTAAATGTGTCCCAGAGATACTGGTATGTTGTGTTTTCATTCTCGTTGGTTTCGAAGAACATCTTTATTTCTGCCTTCATTGTTTATCCAGTCAACATTCAAGAGCAAGTTGCTCAGTTTCCATGAAGCTGTGCGGTTCTGAGTTAGTTTTTGAATTCTGAGTTCTAACTTGATTGCACTGTGGTCTGAGAGACTGTTTGTTACGATTTCTGTTCTTTCGCATTTGCTGAGTAGTGATTTACTCCCAATTATGTGGTCAATTTTATAGTAGGTGTGATGTGGTGATGAGAAGAGTGTATAATCTGTGGATTTGGGGTGGAGAGTTCTGTAAATGTCTATTAGGTTTGCTTGGTCCAGGTCTGAGTTCAAGTCCTGGATATCCTTGTTAATTTTCTGTCTGGTTGATCTGTCTAATGTTGACAATGGGGTGTTAAAGTCTCCCACTATTATTGTGTGGGGGTCTAAGTCTCTTTGTAAGTCATTAAGAACTTGCCTTATGTATCTGGGTGCTCCTGTATTGGGTGCATATATATTTAGGATCGTTAGCTCTTCTTGTTGCATTGATCCTTTTACCATTATGTAATGCCCCTCTTTGTCTCTTATGATCTTTGGTGCTTTAAAGTCTAATTTATCAGAGATGAGAATTGCAACTCCTGCTTTTTTTTGCTCTCCATTTGCTTGGTAAATCTTCCTCCATCCCTTTATTTTGAGCCTTTGTGTATCCTTGCATGTGAGATGGGTTTCCTGGATACAGCACACCGATGGGTTTTGTCTTTTTATCCAATTTGCCAGTCTGTGTCTTTTGATTGGGGGGCATTTAGTCCATTTACATTAAGGGTTAATATTGTTATGTGTGAATTTGACACTGCCATTTTGGTGCTAGCTGGCTGTTTTGCCCTTTAGTTGAGCTGGTACTTGTTGTTCCTTTATATGTGTAGAGCCTCTTTCAGGAGCTCTTGTAGAGCTGGCCTGGTGGTGATGAAATCTCTGAGTACTTGCATGTTCCCAAAGGATTTTATTTTTCCTTCACTTATGAAGCTTAGTTTGGCTGGATAGGAGATTCTGGGTTGAAAGTTCTTTTCTTTAAGGATGTTGAATATTGGCCCCCATTCTCTTCTGGCTTGTAGGCTTTCTGCTGAGAGATCTGCTGTGAGTGTGATGGGCTTTCCTTTCTGGGTAACCCGACATTTCTCTCTGGCTGCCCTTAGTATTTTCTCCTTAATTTCGACCCTGGTGAATCTGACGATTACGTGCCTTGGGGTTGCTCTTCTTGACGAATATCTTTGTGGTGTTCTCTGTATTTCCTGGACTTGAATGTTTGCCTGCCTTGCTAGGTTGGGGAAGTTTTCCTGGATAATATCCTGAAGAGTATTTTCCAGATTGGATTCATTCTCTTCGTCGTATTCGGGTACGCCTATCAAACTTAGATTAGGTCTTTCCACATAGTCCCACATTTCTTGGAGATTTTGTTCATTCCTTTTTACCCTTTTTTCTCCAGTCTTGCCTTCCCGTTTTATTTCATTGAGTTGATCTTCGACCTCTGATATCCTTTATTCTGCTTGGTCCATTCGGCTGTTGATACTTGTGCATGCTTCACGAAGTTCTCGTGTTGCATTTTTCACCTCCATCAATTCACTTATATTCCTTTCTATTTTGTCCATTCTTGTTAGCATTTCGTCCCTTCTTTTTTCAAGGTTCTTAGTTTCTTTGCATTTGGTTAGAACATGTTCTTTAAGTTCACAGAAGTTTCTTACTACCCACCTTCTGAATTCTGATTCTGTCATTTCATCACACTCGTTCTCCCTCCAACCTTGTTCCCTTGCTGGTGAGGAGTTGTGATCCCTTTTAGGAGGAGAGGTGTTCTGGTTTCGGGTGTTTGCATCGTTTTTGCGCTGGTTTCTTCCCATCCTTAAGGATTTATCCACCTGTCGACTTTGTAGTTGCTGACTTTTAGATTGGGTCTCAAATCGTTCAGATTGACGTTCTCTTTTTTGATGATGAGGTTATTTCTGTTTCTTGGTTTTCCTTCTGACAGTCTGGCCCCTCTGCTTTAGGTCTGCTGAGGTTCACTCCAGGTCCTGCTTTCCTGGGGTTCACCTGCAGCAGCTGCTGAACAGCAAGGGTTGTTACCAGTTTTCTTCTTCTGCTATCTTTGTCCCAGATGGATACCCGCCTAATGTCAATCTGATCTCTCTTTTATGAGGTGTCTTTTTGGATATATAGGAGTCAAGGGGCTGCTTGAGGATACGGTCTTTTCTTTATAGGAGCTCAAGTGGTGAGTTGTGAGCTCTGTTGTTGTTCATTCAGAGCTGCTGCGCAGGTACTTTTAGATCTGCAGCTGAACTCGTAAACTGCTTTTTGTTCCCAGGTGCTCTCTCCCAGGGATTTAGGGCTTTATTTATGAGTTTCCGTTATGCTGCCGCCTTCTTTTTTTTTTTCCTTCAGACCTGCGCAGCCCAGCAAGGAGGCCGCCTAGTCACTGTCGGCCTATGGCAGCTTTGCTGAGCTGCTGTGGGCTGCGCTGAGCTGCCGAGTGAACTTTCCTGCAGTCCTGATTATATGGGTGTAGTTAGAACTGCTTTGGCGATGGTGGCCCGCCTCTGTTGGGGAGGAGTCTCTGCTGTGGCGGGTTGCCTTGGCAACGGCGGGCTGCCTCAGCAATGGCGGGTTGCCTTGGCAATGGCGGGCTGCCTCGGGAATGGCAGACGCCCCTCCCCGATAGAGCTGTAATGTCCCGGGTTCAGCTGTGCTTGCTGTGAAACTCTCAATCCAGAGATTCTGGTTGCTGTTCTTTTGTGGGGGTGGGGCCAGCCAAGCCTGATCGCCTGGCTCCCTGCCTCAGAGCCTTTTTTAAGTTGGTGTTCCAGTCGCCTGTTGAAGAGGCCCCGGGGTCTGTTTGTTTTCCCCTGCGGCCACTCACTGCACTGGCTTAAACAGCGGCACTGAGGTTTGTGGCGCATTTTTTTTTTGCCCTGGAATCTACTGTCCTGGTTCTCTGCTCAGTCCCCTTTTTGAACCAGCATATGGGCGACTTCCCGTGGCTCCAATCGCCAGCCAAAAGGGCCCCCGGACCGGTGTTTTTTGTAGGGAGAACCGCGGCTCCGGGGCGCCGACAAAGCAGCCGCGCAGGGCAAAGCAGCGGCACTGGCCGGCACAGCCACGCTGGCCGAAACAACCGCGCTGGCCGAAACAGCCGCGCTGGCGACCGTGGAGCACCTCCGCCCGGGAATTTCCTAGTCTGTGGGCAATAAAAACGCGGCGTCCACTCACCCTCTGCGCTTTCACTGGGAGCTGCAATCCTGAGCTGTTCCTAAATGGCCATGGAAACGTCTGTTTCAAACTTCTCTGCTGTGTGTTCTTTCACCTTAGGAAGTTGAATCGATTATTAGATTCAGCCAGTGAGAAACACATTTCTTCTAAAAGCTGCCTTTGGATATTCCTGAGTGAATAGGAGTATATGATGTAGTGAGAAATATATGGCTCTAAAACAAAAACTGAGCTATGTAGCAGAATGATTGTCAAGGTGTATATTCAACATACAGAGGTAAACAGATGTGTGAATGTAGCAGTTCAGAAACCCTTTCCTTGGAGAATCTGGAAAGAGATCTTTCCAGCCATATACAGGCTCATAAGAATTAGCGGTAAGATCGAATCTAAACCACAGGAGAAACGAATGTTTTAAACTTCTCTGCTGTGTGTTCGTTCACCTTAGGAAGTTGCATCTATGTTTGGATTCAGCGAGTTAGAAACACTTTTCTTCTAAAAGCTGCGTTTCTATCTTCTTGAGTCTGTGGGAGTATAGGAAGTAATGAGAAATATATGGCTCTAAAACAAAAACAGGGCTATGTAGCAGAATGATTGTCAAGATGTATATTCACCTTACAAAGTTAAACAGATGTGTGAATGTAGCAGTTGAGAAACCCTTTCTTTGGAGAGTTTCGAAAGAGATATTTCCAGCCATATGCAGGCTCATACTAATAAGCAGTAAGATCGAATCTAAACCACAGGAGAAACGTCTGTTTCAAACTTCTCTGCAGTGTGTTCGTTCACCTTAGGAAGTTGCATCTATGATTACATTCAGCGAGTGAGAAACACGTTTCTTCTAAAAACTGAGTGTGGATATTCCTGAATGAATAGGAGTATAGGATGTAATGAGAAATATCTTGCTGTTAAAGAAAAACGGGGCTATGTAGCAGAATGATTGTCAATGTGTATATTCACCTTACAGAGTTAAAGAGATGTGTGAATGTAGCAGTTCAGAAACCCTTTCTTTGCAGAATCTGGAAAGAGATATTGCCAGGCATATACAGGCTCACAAGAATTAGATGTAGGATCGAATCTAAACCACAGGAGAAACGCCTTTTTCAAACTTCTCTGCTGTGTGTTCTTTTACCTTGAGAAGTTGCATCTATGATTAGATTCAGCGAGTTAGAAACACGTTTATTCTACAAACTGCATTTGGATATTCCTGACTGAGTGGGTGTATGAGATGTTATCTGGAATATCTGGCTCTAAAACAAAAACGGAGCTATGTAGCAGAATGATTGTCAAGGAGTATATTCAACGTACAGAGTTAAACCGATGTGTGAATGTAGCAGTTCAGAAACCCTTTATTTGGAGAGTTTGCAAAGCGATCTTTCCAGCCCTATACAGGCTAATAAGAATTAGTGGTAATAACGCGCCTAAACCACAGGAGAAACGTCTCTTTCAAACTGCTCTTCTGTGTGTTCGTTCACATTAGGAAGTTGAACCTATGATTAGATTCAGCGAGTTAGAAACACGTTTCTTCTTAAAGCTGCGTTTGGATATTACTGAGTGAATGGGAGTGTATGATCTAATGAGAAATAACTGGCTCTAAAACAAAAACGGGTCTATGTAGCAGAATGATTGGGAAGGTGTATATTCAACTTTCAGTGTTAAAGAAATGTGTGAATGTACTAGTTGAGAAAACCTTTCTTTGGAGAGTTTGGAAAGAGATATTTCCAGCCATATAAAGGCTCATAAGAATTAGCGGTAAGATCGAATCTAAACCACAGGAGAAACGTCTGTTGCAAACTTCTCTGCTGTGTGTTCATTTACCTTAGGAAGTTGCATCTACGTTTAGATTCAGCGGGTTAGAAACTCTATTCTTCTAAAATCTGCGTTTGGATATTCCTGAGTCATGGGAGTATAGGATGTAATGAGAAATATCTGGCTCTAAAACAAAAACGGAGCTACGTAGCAGAATGATTGTCAAGGTGTACATTCACCTTATAGAGTTAAACAGATGTGTGAATGTAGCAGTTTAGAAACCCTTTCTTTGGAGAATCTGGAAAGAGATATTTCCAGCCATATACAGGCTCTTAAGAATTAGCGGTAAGATCGCGTCTAAACCACAGGAGAAACGTCTCTTTCAACTGCTCCTCTGAGTGTTCGCTCACATTAGGAAGTTGAATAAATGATTAGATTCAGCGAGTTAGAAAAACGTTTCTTCTAAAAGCTTGCGTTTGGATATTCCTCAGTGAATGGTAGTATAGGATTTAAAGAGAAATATCTGGCTCTATAACAAAAATGGAGTTATGTAGCAGAATTATTGTCAAGGTGTATATTCAACTTACAGAGTTAACGAGATGTGTGAATGTAGCAGTTCAGAAACCCTTTCTTTGGAGAGTTTGGAAAGAGGTATTTACAGCCGTATACACGCTTATAAGAATTAGTGGTAATTTCGAATCTAAACCACAGGAGAAACGTCTGTTTCAAACTTCTCTGCTGTGTGTTCGTTCACCTTAGGAAGTTGCATCTATGATTACATTCAGCGAGTTATAAACACGTTTCTTCTAAAAGCTGCGTTTGGATATTACTGAGTCCATGGGTGTATAGAATGTAATGAGAAATATCTGGCTATAAAACAAAAACGGAGCTGTGTAGCAGAGTGATTGTCAAGGTGTGTATTCAACTTACAGAGTTAAACAGACTTGTGAATGTAGCAGTTCACAAACGCTGTTTTTGGAGAATCTGGAAAGAGACATTTCCGGTCATATACAGGCCCATAGGAATTAGTGGTAAGATCGAATCTTAACCACAGGAGAAAAGTCTGTTTCAAACTTCTCTGCAGTGTGTTTGTTCACCTTAGGACGTTGCATCTATGATTAGATTCAGCGAGTTAGAAACACATTTCTTCTAAAAGCTGCGTTTGGATATTCCTGAATGAATGAGAGTACAGGATATAATGAGAAATATCAGGCTGTAAAACAAAAATGGAACTATGTAGCACAGTGATTATCCAGGTGTATATTCAAGTTACAGAGTTAAAAAGACAAGTGAATGTAGAAGTTCAGAAACCCTTTCTTTGGAGAATCTGGAAAGAGATATTTCCAGCCATATACAGGATCTTAAGAATTACAGGATGTAATGAGGAATATCTGGCTCTAAAACAAAAACGGAGCTATGAAGCAGAATGATTGTCAAGGTGTATATTCAAATTACAGATTTAAACAGCTGTGTGAATGTAGCACTTCAGAAACCCTTTCTTTGGAGAAACTGGAAAGAGATATTTCCACCCATATACAGGCTCGTAAGAATTAGCGGTAACATCACGTCTAAACCACAGGAGAAACGTTTGTGTCAAACTTTTCTGCTGTGTGTTCGTTCACCTTAGGAAGTTGCATCTATGATTAGATTCAGCGAGTTAGAAACACGTTTCTTCTAAAAGCTGCGTTTGGATATTCCTGAGTGAATGGGACTATAGTATGCAATGAGAAATATCTGGCTCTAAAACAAAAACGGAGCTATGTAGCAAAATGATTGTCAAGGTGCATATTCAACATACAGAGTTAAACAGATGTGTGAATGTAGCAGTTCAGAAACCCTTTCTTTAGAGAATCTGGAAAGAGGTATTTCCAGCCATATTCAGGCTCTTAAGAATTAGTGGTAAGATCACGTCTAAACCACAAGAGAAACGTCTGTTTCAAGTTACTCTGCTTTGTGTTCGTTCACCTTTGGAAGGTGCATCTATATTTAGTTTCAGCGAGATAGAAACACGTTTCTTCTCAAAGCTGCGTTTGCATATTCCTGAGTGAATGGGTGTACAGTGTGTAATGAGAAACATCTGCATCTGAAACAAAAACGAAGCTATGTAGCAGAATGATTGCCAAGGTGTATATTCAACTTACAGGGTTAAACAGATGTGTGAATGTAGCAGTTGAGAACCCTTTCTTTGGAGAATCTGGAAACAGATATTTCCAGCTATATATAGAGTCCTAAGAATTAGCGGTAAGATCGCGTCTAAAGCACAGGAGAAACGACTCTTTCAAACTGCTCTTCTGTGTGTTCGTTCACATTTTGAAATTGCATCTATGATTAGATTCAGCGAGTTAGAAATAGGTTTCTTCTTAAAGCTGCGATTGGATATTCCTAAGTGAATGGGAGTATAGGGTGTAATGAGAAATATCTGGCTCTAAAACAACAATGGGGCTATGTAGCAGAATGATTGTCAAGGTGTATATTCAACTTACAGAGGTAAACAGATGTGTGAAAGTTGCAGTTCAGAAACACTGTCTTTGGAGAATCTTGAAAGAGATATTTCCATCCATATAGAGGCGCATAAGAATTAGCAGTAAGATCGAATCTAAACCAGAGGAGAAACGTCTGTTTCAAACGTCTCTGCTTTGTGCTCATTCAGCTTTGGGAGTTGCATCTATGATTAGATTCAGCGAGTTAGAAACACGTTTCTTCTAAAGGCTGTGTTTGGATATTCCTGAGTGAATGGGAGAATAGGGTGTAATTAGAAATATCTGGCTCTAAAACAAAAACGGAGCTATGTAGCAGAATGATTGTCCAGGTGTATATTCAACTTACAGAGTTAAACAGATGTGTGAATGTGCCGGCCAGCGCCGCTGCTTTGCCCCACGCGGCTGCTTTGTCGGTGCCCCAGAGCCGTGGTTCTATGTTCAAAATACACCGGTCCGGGGGCCCTTCTGGCTGGCGATTGGAGC
>NW_022438229.1:0-17094 GCF_009761245.1 Sapajus apella | reverse complement strand
CTGTATGACATCTGCTTCCGCACCCTGAAGCTGACCACCCCCACCTATGGGGACCTCAATCACCTGGTGTCAGCACCATGAGTGGGGTCACCACCTGCCTGCGCTTCCCCGGCCGGCTGAATGCAGACCTGCCCAAGCTGATGGTGAACATGGTGCCCTTCCCGCACCTGCACTTCTTAATGCCGAGCTTCCCGCCCCGACCAGCTGGGGCAGCCAGCAGTACTGCAGGCTAATGGTGCCCGAGCTCACCCAGCAGAAGACATGCCCTTACCTAGGCCCTTGCCTATAGCATCTGTACACTAGATGACACGCCCATGCCCTCAGCCTTTGCCTATAGCATCTGTACACTAGATGACACGCCCATGCCCTCAGCCTTTGCCTATAGCATCTGTACACTAGATGACACGCCCATGCCCTTGGCCTTTGCCTATAGCATCCACACACTAGATGACACGCCCATGCCCTCAGCCTTTGCCTATAGCATCCACACACTAGATGACACGCCCATGCCCTCAGCCTTTGCCTATAGCATCCACACACTAGATGACACGCCCATGCCCTCAGTCTTTGCCTATAGCATCCATACACTAAGAGGAGAGGGGTGGGGAAAGTGAAATGTTTTTCAGCAGCTGCACAAAGAACCAGGATAGCTTCTTATGAGTCACCAGTGTGATGAGGCTCTCCAGCGGTGATGTAATCAGACCTGCATCATCCCAGTTTTCAAACAAGATCAACTAAATGAAGGAGAGCATCTTTGACCTTTGTATTCAGTTCTGCATCCAGTGCCTCTCTAGATTACAAAGGATTTAATATATTGCTTCATGGTGGGTCCAGAGAGGAAGTGGAAATGCTTAGCTAGTGAGGAGAGCACTGCTTCGGCATGAAAATGATAGGAATCTAATGGCAGCCACAGAAGACAGATGTGTCAGCTAAGGGGACACAGCAGGACCAATGGCTGAAGGCCACTGCCAGTAGATACAAGGACTTTCCTATCAAATGTCTTTGTAGCAGACACTGTTGGACCCACCATGTGCCTTTGGCCCTTGTTTTTCTCAGACCTGCTGACGGCCTCTTACTGAAAAAAACTGTGACCCACCCCAGGGCTCATTTGTGCAGCAAGGTAAGCCCCTTTGGAAGGAGGTGCCATTCACTGACAGACTGGAGGCGAAATCGCCCAGCTCCCCTGGGAGTGAAGCTCTGCCTTGTCTCTGACAGATGCCCCTGGGCTGAGCCCTTGCCGCCTGCTGCAGTAAGCTGTTGTGAGGCAGCCACTTGGCTTCCTTCCCTTTCCTGGCTCTGCTCCCCACAGCCCTTCCACTGCTTCCCAGGACAGACACTGCCCTCATCAACTTCCACTCAGATCCTCGCCTCAGGGTGTGCTCTGGCACACCTGCCCTAAGTCACTCATCAAAGAGGAAATCATGTACTGGTTTGCTATTGTAGCAGGTTATCACAAAGTCAGGAGCTTAAAACCCCATGATCATCTTACAGTTTCTGTTGGTGGAGAGTGTGGCAGGGCTGAGGACTGCACTGTTATCAGGAGCGTGGGGGCCTCTCCCATGCTCACCTACGTGCTCGCCCAGGGTTCAGGTCCTCATGGTCATAGGCCAAGGGTCTGTTTTCTTTCTTTCTTTCTTTTTTTTTTTTTTTTTGAGATGGAGTTTCACTCTTGTTGCCCAGGCTGGAGTGCAATGGTGTGATCTTGGCTCACTTCAACCTCTACCTTCTGGGTTCAGCCTCCTGAGTAGCTGGGATTACAGGCATGCGCCACCATGCCTGGCTAGTTTTGTATTTTTAGTAGAGACGGGGGTTTCTCCATGTTGGTCAGGCTGGTCTCAAACCCCCAAACTCAGGTGATCCACCTGCCTCAGCCTCCCAAAATGCTGGGATTACAGGCATGAGCCACTGTGCCTGGCCAAGGTTCCTATTTTCTTGCTGGCCTTTGACGAGAGGCTACTTCCTGCTCCTGGGAGCTGCCTTCTGTTCCCTGCCACACAGCCTTCTCCATAGCAAGAGAGCTGATCTTTCAAGATTATCAGAAGAGGGTCTCTACTGCTTTCAAACTCTAATATCCTCTTCTGTCAATGGGTGGAGAAATCCTCTGCTTCAAAAGGTCTCATGTGATTAGGGGAGGCCAATGAGATCATCTCTATATCTTAAGGTCAACTGACTTGGAAATTAAACTGCATCTGCAAAATCCTGTGATAGCAGTACCTAGATTTATGCTTGCTTGAACAACTGGGAAAAGGTGAGTGTTGTAAAGCAAAAATAAAATTCTAAGGCCCCCCCAACTATCTGAATGGAACTCTCCTTTCAGCCAAGGGCATTCCAAAGTTAACCTGAAAGCATCATTCAGACCATGATGGGAAGTGGGAGCTGGACATGCCTCAGCATTCCCTCCTCCCTTTTGGAATTACTGATAGAACAGAGTATTAAAGTCTCATGAGATACATTTATAATCTCTTCTCTCTGAAGCATGCTACCTGAAGGCTTCACCTACATGATAAAGCCTTGGTCTCCACAACCTGTTATCATAGCCCAGATCATTTCTTTCTTTTGATAGCTCTTTCAACCAATTGCCAATCAGAAAATCTTTGAATCTACCTCTGACTTGGAAACCTCCCCGCCTCCCATTGTCCTTCCCTTCCAGACCAAACCAATGTATGTCTTTTCTTTCTTTTCTTTTATTTTCTTTTCTTTCCTTTTCTTTTCTTTTGAAATGGAGTCTCACTCTGTCACCCAGGCTAGAGTGCAGTGGTATGATCTCAGTTCACTGCAACCTCTGTCTCCAGGAATCAAGCAAGTCCTGCCCCAGCCTCCTGATTAGATGGGATTATAGATGCACGCCACCACGCTCAGCTAATTTTTTTGTATTTTTAGTTGAGACAGGGTTTCACCATGTTGGTCAAGCTGGTCTCAAATTCCTGACCTCGTGATCCACCTGCCTCAGCCTCCCAAAGTGCTGGGATTACAGGCGTGAACCACTGCACCCTGCCACCAATGTATATCTTATATGTATTGATTGATGCCTTGTGTGTCCCTAAAACTTATTAAAGCAAACTGTACCCTGACCACCTTGGGTACATGTTCTCAAGACCTCCTGAGGATGGTATCATGGCCATTAGTCACTCGTATTTGGCTCAGAAGAAACCTCTTCAAATATTTTACAGAGTTTGACTCTTTTTGCCAACAGGGTATATACCATGAGCTAGGTACGTTTTGGGTCATCTTAGAGTCCTGTCTACCCCAGAGTGGAAACAGCATAGCCTCTGGAACAAGATGAACCTATGTTCCTAAATGGAGTGATTTTTGTACTTTCTAGTTGTATGGCCTTGTGCAAGGATTTTAATCTCTCTGAGCCATAACTTATTTATTCAAAAAACGGTGATCATAGGGTAGCCACTTCAGAAGGCTATTATGAGGATTAAATGAAACGCACATGTAAATTATTTGTCACATACATGTGCAATAACCGGTTCTATAGGAGCACCTTGTCAAGGGAGGTGTTGAAGGACAGGCTATATAACTTCCTGTCAGAGATTCTGCCAAGAGAATCTTGGAATATCTTTAAATTTTTAAATATACAATTTTTAGGTTCTTTACAACCAGGAAACGCCTGTGGCTCCATGCAAACATTCTTGGAAGAGCCTTTAATCAGAAAAAGGCCTCCATTGATTGGTATTAAATTATTTCCTTGAGGCTGTGTGCAGCGGCTCACACCTGTAATCCCAGCACTTTGGGAGACTGAGGCAGGAGGATCACTTGAGTTCAGGAGTTTGAGACCAGCCTGGGCAACATAGTGAGATCCCATCTCTACAAAAACTAAAAATGAAAATATGGGCCAAGTGTGGTGGCTTGCATCTATAATCCCAGGTACTTGGGAGTCTGAGGCAGGAGGATCACTTGAGCCCAGGAGTTCAAAGTTGCAGTAATCCATGATCATGCCACCACACTCCTTCCTGGATAACAGAGCAGGGCACTGTCTTTAAAAAAAAATTATGTCCTTAGCATACAGAATTTAAGGGGGTGGAAGCTGTTTGCCCAAAATGGTGGGAGGATAGTGAGAGGTATAAAAGAGCTCTAAATCGGGCCGGGCGCGGTGGCTCAAGCCTGTAATCCCAGCACTTTGGGAGGCCGAGGCAGGTGGATCACGAGGTCAAGAGATCGAGACCATCCTGGTCAACATGGTGAAACCCCGTCTCTACTAAAACTATAAAAAATTAGCTGGGCATGGTGGCACGTGCCTGTAATCCCAGCTACTCAGGAGGCTGAGGCAGGAGAATTGCCTGAACCCAGGAGGCGGAGGTTGCGGTGAGCCGAGATCGCGCCATTGCACTCCAGCCTGGGTAACAAGAGCGAAACTCCGTCTCAAAAAAAAAAAAAAAAAAAAAAAAGAGCTCTAAATCAAAGAAAATGACCAAGGTGAGTCTCAATCATTTTAGAGGTTTATTTTGCCAAGGTTGAAGACACACTTGGCGGGTAAAAAACCATGAGAACATCTGTGATCTGCACTTCTTCCAAAAAGAGTTTGGAGACTTCAATATTTAAAGGGGAAAGAGTGGCAGTGGGCAAAAGAGGAAAGAAACATTGGAGAAGGCAGATGAGAGGAGAGCAGTTGCATTCTTTTGAGACTTTGATCCACTTTCACTGAATGCACATTTTACATGTGAAAGGAAGAGATAGAAGCCTAGTCAATTATGCATTTGTCTCAGTGAAGCTGCAGTTTTACTTTAGATTAAGTAATCACGGGGTACAGAAAGCAGTCAAACATGCATTGTCTCTAGTGAGTGGAGGGAGGGTCTAGTACTGTCTTTGTCCTCTACCTATGAAGAAAAGCTGTGAATTTACATTGTTAGGGTGAAATTCAACAGAACTGTTTTAGGCTAAAGATCTAGGGATCTGCAAGGAATTTCCTCGTGGGCAAATTGTGTGGTAGGCCCCCTGAGGAGGTTTGTGGCCTTCTGTCTTTGTAGCTGTCTACTTAGGAACAAAAGGAAGGCAATCTTTGCATGACTCAGTTCCCAAGCTCGACTTTTCCCTTTGACATAATGAGTTTGGGGCCCTAAGATTTTTATTTTCCTTTCACTGAACGAAAAGGACTTGTAACCACCCTTACAATGTCACTGAGGACTAGCTCTGGATCAGTACGCTAAATTTGCAACTGCAGGTAGCTACAATGGAAATTTCTGTCTGAGGCTGGCCTCAGAGTAGCAGCAACCTAGGTTTTTCTGATTCAGCCCTGCAGGACAGAGGTCTCCTTTTAACCCGCCTCTGACATATGCATCCTAGCTTCTTTGTGTGGCTTCCCTATCAAGACCTTTCAGCCAGATCTGAGACTGTGCCACAGATTCTGAGTCTAGCGTTAATCTCTGGTCATTTTTAGCGGTTGGTTTGTTGACTCAGCCCCGGAGCTACTCAGCCTCTGTCCTCACTCTCTTCCCATCCTCAGCCTGGGCTTTCCCCACCGTGGATGGCCTCAGCCTATGCTGTTTTCAGTTGCATTTCTCCAAGGTCAGTGTGATATTGTGAAATATATGTTCAACCTCGTTTTTTGGCATACAACTCCTAAAATCCTTAAAATCTCCAAAGTGATGTCTTTTGCTAATGAGTCAGCTGGTGGCTGGCAGCACCTATGTAGCTTCAGGATGGGGCTGGTCACTGGAAAGACCCAGGCATGATTAGAGGGTTGGGACTTTCAGCTCCCTCCCTGGAGAGGAGAGGGCCTGAAGGTTAAGTTGATCACCAGTGGCTGATGATTTAACAATCAGGCCTACATAATGAAGCCTCCATAAAAATCTAACCCAGAAGGACTGGGTTAGGAGACCTTTAGGTAACTGTACATAGGGAGGCTCCTCGGCGTGGGGCATGCCCTGGGAGGGCATGGAAGCTCTGCACCCCTTGCCCATCCTCACTCTATGCACCTCTTCATCTGTAACCTTGGTAGTATCCTTTACAGTAAACCAGGAAATGTAAGTAAGCATTCCCCTGAGTTCTGTGAGCTGCTCTGGCAAATTAATTGAACCCAAGGAGGGGATCCTGGAATCCCGGATTTATAGCCAGTTGGTCAGAGGCACAGGTAAAACAGCCTGGCACTTGCAGTTGGCATCTGAAAGTTGGGTGGGGGGAGACAGCATAGGGAGCTGAGCCCTCAACCTGTGGGATCTGACACTATCTGCGGGTGGACGGTGTCAGATGGAATGGAAGTTGAGGACACCTAGTTGGTGTCTGCCACAGAATTGATTTCCTGCTTGGTGGAGCGGGAAACACCCCAACACACTGGGTCACAGAAGTCTTCTGTGCTGGCTGCTGTGCTGTGAGAACAGAGGAAAAACAATTTGTGTTTTTTCACTCACAAAGTTAGTATTGGCCTCTCAGTGGGATCCATATGGCTCGTTAATTACAAAACTATCCAACCTTAAAAGGCATCTGTAAATTATGTCAGTATAGAAGTATTCATGAGTTAACACATTTTGAATTTTGAAAGACGGAATACATAGAAATACCCAGTTGCACACATTGCATCTCTATCCTGTCATGCACACTAACTCTCCCCTCTTCCCCTAAACCACGAACAGCAACCAAGCTGCTCTTGGCTTGTGAGCCCCCTGTGGGCCAGCGAGGGGAATGACTGCCCACAACCTCTGACCACCTACTCCATTTCCTCCCAAGGAAACTGGGCACACAAGGAGCACCTCCCCTTCCCCTTTCCACATTCCCCACTCTGTTAAATCACCCTCAGAGGGTGTTTCTCCCACATATCTTTCCATCTTCCTTAATCTCCTTCTTTCTTTCAGTTATTAAAAAAAATTCTGGCAGGGTATGGTGGCTCATGCCTGTAATCTCAGCACTTGGGAGGCTAAGGTGGGCAGATCAGTTGAGGTCAGGAGTTCGAGACTAGCCTGGCCAATATGGTGAAACCCGTCTCTACTAAAAATACAAAAATTAGCCGGGTGTGGTGGTGCTTTCCCAGAGTCCCAGCTACTCGTGAGGCTGGAGCAGGAGAATCGCTTGAACCTGGGAGGCGGAGGTTGCAGTGAGCTGACATCAGGCCGTTGCACTCCAGCCTGGGTATCACAGCGACTCCGTCTCAAAAGAAAAACAACAACAACAACAAAACTACTCATTTCTTCACAACCAGAAAATGATACTAAAAGTGGGGATGAATGAAGCCAGCTGGAGCTCTGGAGGTCCTTGGCACTCTTTTGGAGGAACTGTCCCATATCATATTAAACATATTTCATTTTTTTTTTTTTTTTTTGAGACGGAGTTTCGCTCTCGTTACCCAGGCTGGAGTGCAATGGCGCGATCTCGGCTCACCGCAACCTCCGCCTCCTGGGTTCAGGCAATTCTCCTGCCTCAGCCTCCTGAGTAGCTGGGATTACAGGCACACGCCACCATGCCCAGCTAATTTTTTGTAGTTTTAGTAGAGACGGGGTTTCACCGTATTGACCAGGATGGTCTCGATCTCTTGACCTCGTGATCCACCCGCCTCGGCCTCCCAAAGTGCTGGGATTACAGGCTTGAGCCACCGCGCCCGGCTATATTTCATTTTTATTTTAACTTTTTACATGATTTATAATTTTTTTCTTTTTTTTAAAGTACATCTGCGCAGAATGAATTATCATTTATTTGTTGTTAAAATGGCGCTCTGAACGAAGAGACCCTCCAAATAGGCTTTGTGCAAGCAACATGGCTGTTTACTCGTCAGTGAAGGGCGGTAAGATAGGAGTTGGTTTTATAGGTTTGAGGTGGGCAGTGGAAAGTTACAGTTTAGGGCTGTTTTTTGCAAGCTGGGAGGGAGTTGTAGGGTGTGGAGTCAGGAGGTTGAGCAAGGTTGGTTACAAAGTCCAACAGCCTTATCAATTAGGGCAGGAATAAGGAACAACAGAGAATGTCTCAAAGTTAAGTAGGTGCCTCAAGGGTTGATCATTTCTTCCTCTTTTCATGGTCTTCCAGTTACTTTAGATTTTCCAGGAACTCACCTGGAGTGTCTGGAGGTTAACATGGCTCCATTGCACCATCAGTCAGTCTAAAAGACCTTAATATGTTATGATATAAAAGTTGAGTTGTACTTGACTAATTGACTTGATATATTCTGCAGACATTTACATAAACATTCATTTTACTATTGCAATTTTCTTTTCTTATTTTGGAGTCATCACTGCCCCTATGCCCCCATGCCCCAACCCTGATCTCAAACATTTCTTAGGTCTAGAAAACTAATTAGTACTGTGCTTATGGTGCCTAATGGTAAAACTGACGGTGCCAGCAAACATCAGGTTGTGGAAGTAAGAAATGTTCTTCCTAGCTAAGAAGAGACACGGAATAGATACACTGGCAGTGCTATGTTAGTAGCCAGCCATTGGAGGCGTTTCATTAACACTAGCAACAAAATGTGGTGACATCAAAAAGTAAATTTAACAAAATTAGCCCCCCCCATTAAAATGTTGCCTATTGTTATTTTTGTATTACACAGCTGTTAGGCATAAATAACAGCTGATTGTAAACGAGTGGCAGTTTTTCTACGTAGTCAAATGAAGTATTTCCGGGAGTTGGTTGGGAAACAAAGGAGGGAACCCTAAGAACAAGGAAGAATTTGGGGTTTCTCGAATCCCTGGCTGCACAGGTAGGGAAGGCCCCACGAGTTTTCCTATAACTTTAATGCCCTAAGACCAATAAACACTTTTTTAAAATGTGCTTCAGTAGGGTGCAGTGGCTCACACCTATAATCTCAGCACTCTGGGAGGCGCAGTTGGGTAGATCATGAGGTCACGAGTTTGACACCAGCCTGGCCAAGGTGGTGAAATCCCGTCTCTACTAAAAATACAAAAAAAAAAAAAAAATTAGCTCTGCATGGTGGGAGGTACCTGTAATCCCAGCTGCTCAGGAGGCTGAGGCAAGAGAATCGCTTGAACCCCGGGGGTGGGGGGGTGGAGGTTGCAGAGATCGCACCACTGCACTCCAGCCTGGGCGACAGAGCGAGATTGTCTCAAAAAGAAAAAAAAAAATGTACCTCGGCCGGACGCGGTGGCTCACACCTATAATCTTAGCACTTTCGGAGGCTAAGAGAGGGAGAATCACCTGAGGTCAGGAGTTCGAGACCAGCCTGGCCAACATGGTGAAACGTGGCTAAATACAAAAATTAGCCAGGTGTGGTGGCACGTGCCTGTAGTCCTAGGTACCAGGGAGGCTGAGGAAGGAGAATCGCTCGAACCCGGAAGGAGGAGGCTGAGTGAGCCCAAATCGCGCCACTGCACTCCAGCCTGGGCGACAGAGCAAGACTCTATCTCAAAGAAAAAAAAAAGTACCTCATATTCACTTATAGCTACAAAAAAATAAAAGGCACATCCTATTTTGAGCGCATTTCCCACCTAGTATTTCATGAGTTTGCGGGGTGGGTTGTAGCTCCCGCTGCAAAGGCCATTCTTGCGGCGGCGGCCTCGGGGCGGAACCAGGGTCTCAGGCCGGGACGGTCAGGGCCGCCAGGGGGCGCAGCCCTGCCCTCCCTCTGCGCGGCGGATGCGGGTCCCCAGCGCCTGGGCTGCCCGCAGGGGGCCCCGCCCCGCCCCTCCCCGTCGCACTGTCTCGAGATAGACGGGAGCGAGGCTCAGCCTTTCCCGAATGGCCGTTTGCCTTGAGCGTGAAACGGAGCGGATCGCGCGCCCTGGCGCTCCTGAAGGAAGAGGGAGGCAGCGGTGGCCCCACCCCGAGTCCCTGGCAGCGCAGACCCGGCGAAGGATGAAGGGGCCTGGGTGCAGAACTAGGTGGCCAGGGGCGAGGCAGTAGGAAGCCACGGAGCCGGCTCTCCCCGTGCCTCGCGCCTCCCGGCGCCGCCCAGCGCCTCCTCCCCTGGAAAGTGCCGAACGGCCCCGGACCTGCGGAAGCTCCGGGTCTGGGTGGGGGCAAGAGCGTTCCGATGGCGCCTCGGCTCGCGCTTAGGGATCCCGCGCTCTCTCACTCTGCAGCGCCTGCCTCGGGATTAGGGGCGAGGAGTGCGGTGCGGAGGAGTGTACAGAAGAGGGCGCGGCCAGAGGAGCCCGCAGTGTCGTCCTGTGGGAGCCTCGCCGAGAAAGTGGCTCTGGAGTTGAGTCCTGATTCATGGAGAAGAGCTCCAGGGTGGGAGAGAGGGAGGGAGGGAGGGAGGGGGAAGGAAGAGATTAACCAGTTACAATAGCTAATATTCATATAACACTATGGAGCAGGTGGTATTGTCAGTGCTTTCACGTATTAATTCATTCAGTCTTTATCACAACCCCAGGAAGCGGGCACTATTATTACTATCACTTTACAGATGAGGCAACTGAGGCAGAGAGAGGTTAGGTAACTTGCCGAGGTCACGCAACTAAGAAGTGGCAGAGTGAGGATCCGAACTCAGTCCATGGCCACTAGGCCCTGTGCTCCTCAACAGTCAGGGAACGAGGCAGGAAAGCGTTCCTTCCAGTCTTCTAAACGGCCTTGGTCATGGGAAGCAGAGGCGAGATTGCTCAGATAATTCAGTATGATCTGGACACCTCAGATTATGGGGAGAATGATAGTTGGGAGTAGGTGACACATTTTTGAGAGTTTGAGAGATTATGTCTAATGGCATAAGAAGATATAATATTTCTTCATTCTTAATGTTGAAGGCAAAAAAATGTTATAAAGGAACAAAAACACCTAAACAGCCCATGAATAGGAAAAACAAAAAGGAATATATCAAACATTTAAAAAAAATTTTTGAGAACAGTGGAAAGATATACTTGTGTTCTTTAGTACTTTGTAAGTTTTTCTAATCAGAAAATATGTATATATGTATATATAATCGCTGTGTATATTATATGCGTATATATATACATTTTTTAAATTTGAGGGGTATACCTTAATGAGAATTTCACATCAAGGGTGACATCTTTGATACCAGTCTGACCAACATAGCAAAACCCTGTCTCTACCAAAAATACAAAAATTAACCAGGCGTGGTGGTGAGTGCCTGCAATCCCAGCTACTCAGGAGGCTGAGGCAGGAGGATCGCTTGAGCCCTGGGAGGTGGAGGTTGCAGTGAGCCAAGATCACGTCACTGCACTCCAGCCTGAGTGCGACAGAGACTCCATTTCTAAAAAAATAAATAAACAAACAAAAAAGAATGACATCTTCAGTTTTGAAATGTCCCAGATTGACAGTTGTAATGTGAATGTCACATTCTGGGACATGGCCCATTCCAGAAAGTGACTCAAAAACCTCTATATATTGGCTGGGCGCGGTGGCTCACGCCTGTAATCCAAACACGTTGGAGGCCAAGGTGGGCGGATCACCTGAGGTCGGGAGTTCAAGACCAGCCTGACCAACGCGGTGAAACCCCATCTTTAAAAAAAAAAAAATTAAAAAAAAACCTTCTATATATTTATTCTGTATTATTATAGTCATCTGATGCAAAAAAAAAAAAAACAATGAATTGGAGTTCAGACTTTTATTTTAGGTAACCTTTTGAAAAGGTTACATCCCCTTAAATGCTTTGAACAAAAATTCTTCCATCTTCATAAAGAGATGCTTTTATTTAACAAATAGCAGTCAGGGGCCGCACTGGATGAGTTTCATGGGAAAGAAGTTGGAGCAGAGGGTGCGGCTAGTTTCCTGGGCCTGCTCTGAGGGCACAAACAAACAGGATGCAAGACTGTTCCTTACAAATTTAGACAGTTGTATTGCTGGGATGGTCCTTGGATTTTCATCATTCTGCAGAGGAAACTGGTGTTTTCAAAATTCCAGGACTCTCTTACTTGGACCAACTAAATCTATTTCAACTAGATCATAATTGTCACCTTTAGAGATGGCATCAGTGAATAGTAACGATATCATCATAACACCATGTATTCACAGGGTACTTTTCACCAGAACGTTCTTGCCAGGACCCTTCTTGTTGGGCCATCTGAAGCAGGAGGCAGGAAGGACAGGCAGAAGGGTAAGAGCTTATTCCTTTTGTAAAAGACAATGTGGCTCAGCCTCCTACCGGGAACACAGTCTCTAGTCTGAATTTTGTCATTACACCCGCCCTCCACCCACCACCCACCATGATGCCTTCAGGGAGGGGGTGGCTCAGACACTGCGAGTGGCATCATGTCTAAAGCAGGAAGTGACCTGAGGTGGGAGGAGATTGTTCCCTTCCCCTTCCCCATCCAGGGTCCACCCAACAGCCAGTGGAGCTGCTCCTCTTCAGACACCGAAAAACAGATGAAAGGGGAGAGATTGTCCCTCAAAAGCCTGTTCTAGGGAAGGGAAGAATTAGCAGGCTCCATTTCCTCCTGTTATTATCTGCATCAGTGCTGTACAAGGCGAGGGAGGGGAGAGCAGGAACTCAGCCTCAGATGAGTCACCTTAGGCAGGGCAGGCATTATTCAAAAGTACGCGTATGAGTTTCTCTGATTATATACTACCAGACATGACAAGCGGCGCCGCGGGAGGAGGGCGCCAGAGGAGTAGGCTGGGCATGAGCTGCTAGGCAGGAGAAGCCAACTTGGGCAGAACATTCACAGTCAGACACCCAGAGCAGAGAGTCAGGTGCCTGGCCTGCGCCTGTGAGCACTGCATGGATTTATTTGCTGTGTGCTCGCTAATGTCCAGTTCAGACAGCGCCTCTCATCTTCCCAATGTAAGAAAAACCCATTTCCATTCTTCAGATACGGTAAGAGAGGCTCAGAGCCATGTGGTGACTTGCTGGAGGACTGAGCTAGGAACAGCAGACAGCACATGCTCCACAGGCGAGGACACGCCCACTTGCTAGGGGTCCCTGTGTCCCCAGTACTGTCCTTTCAGGTCTCATCCTCTGCTCCTATTTGGCCTCTGACTTCACGTTGAATTAAAACACAAAGGCCAAGAAGCAATTTTCTCCAGAAAATCTTTGCGGAAATAGGGCTGGGCACAGTGGCTCATGCCTGTAATTCCAGCACTTTGGGAGGTAGAGGGGGGGCAGATGACCTGAGGTCGGGAGTTGAGACCAGCCTGACCAACATGGAGAAACCCCATGTCGACTAAAAATACAAAATTAGCTGGGCGTGGTGGCGGGCACCTGTAATCCGTTACTCGGGAGGCTGAGGCATGAGAATTACTTGAACTCAGGAGGCAGAGGTTGTGGTGAGTCGAGCAACAAGAGCGAAACTTCGTCTCAAAAAAAAAAAAAATCTTTGCGAACTGTGTAATACATTAAAGTACCCCAAGGAGGGCCATTCTCTGGAGAGATTCTGGAAGGCTCTGGCTGGTGGTGAAGAGCCAAGATGTGGAGTTGGGGTGGGGAGAAGGTGGAGGCCAAGCCCTGGGTACCTGGGAATAGCATCTGAGGGACAGGCTGTCCAGTGGCTGCCCAGCAGCAGGGAAAGGGGAGAGAGGAGGGGAAATTCTAGAAAATCCTTCCCCACCCGGAGAAGAGGCACCAGTCACCCACCTTCGTACATGCTGGGAGGATGCTGGGTGCTTCCCAAAGCTGGGGTGATTACGACCTGACTTGGGCTGGGCGAGGTGGCTCATGCCTGTAATCCCAGTGGGAGAATCACAAGGTCCAGAGATCGAGCCCATCCTGGCTGAAACAGTGAAATCCCGTCTCTACTAATAATACAAAAATTAGTCTGGTGTGATGGTGGGTGCCTGTAGTTCTAGCTACTTGGGAGGCTGAGGCAGGAGAATCGCTTGAACCTGGGAGGCAGAGGTTGCAGTGAGTCAAGATCGCACCACTGCACTCCAGACTGGCCACAGACCAAGATTCCGTCTCCAAAAAAAAAAAGAAAAAAAAAAAAAAAGACCCGACTTGGCCTAAGAGGCTACTCACAAGTCTGGCTTTAGTTTCCACCTCCAATACAGAGCAGCTATTGAGGTGGCAAGTGGGGTGCACATTAAGAATGATGGCATCACCTTGGGTTTTACTGAGGCTTTTTTGCTCCATAAACTCACTGTGCTTTCATATACTATGGCTTCTCATTTCCTACCCACAAAGCCAGCTCCAGGGCACCTGTAATTATCATCATTATATAGTTGGAATGTGCTGGGAACCAAAGGCAGTCCCCAGGCCCCTGTTACCCGGCCCACTGTGCAGGGCTGTCTTTATGAATAATTGAGGCTGGTCCTTACCACAGCCCACCCAAGCCTTTAAAACTCACCTGGGCTTTCTCCTTGTACAAAGACTTGAGATTCCTTCAGCCTCGCTTTCTGAACTATGAAATTGGAATATTAATAATGCTTACCCCCAACCAGTGGTAGTCAACAAAAATATGCATAAGTCAGCAGCAAATGGAAACCATGTATGTAATTTTGCATTTTCTAATTTCAAAACAAGTAATTTAACACAATGTATCCAAAACACTATTATTTTGATAGGCCATCAATATTTAAGAATCAGTAATGAACGCCAGGTGCAGTGGCTCATGCCTGTAATCCCAGCACTTGACCATGCTGACCAACATAGTGAAACCCTGTCTCTACTAAAAATACAAAAATTAGTCGGGTGTGGTGGCATGCGCCTGTAGTCCGAGGTACTTGGGACGCTAAGGGGGAAGAATCTCTTGAACCCAGGAGGCGGAGGTTAAAGTGAGCCGACCAAGCCATTACACTCCAGGCTGGGTGACAGAGTGAGACTCCGTCTCCAAAAATAAATAAATAAATAAATATTTCACAGTATTTTAACTTACTGAGCCCATAACACCCAGTGTGTACTTCACACTTAACAGCACATTTCAGTTCAGACAACCTACGTTGCAATGCTCAGCAACCACGAGTGCCTGAGGTCTACCGAACTGGATAGCCCAGCTCTGAAAGCTTCTGTGAGGATCAGGTGACCTAAGGTGTGTAAGGGGCAGGGCCACAGGCTAACACATCAACGTGGCAGATATATTCCTCCTGTCTCTCCTCTCTGACACACACGCACACGGCGCGCGCACACACACAGAATTTTCCACATTTAAAAGGCCTTTACAAGGGCGCAGGAGCCCAGCACATGTGACAAATCCAGCGCTTTTCTGGCCCTCGCCCCGCCCCCCACAAAGCCATCTTTCTTCCCTGCGGGGGCGAAAGGCCGCCCACCCCGCCATCCGGGCATTCCTTTCAAGCAGCTGCCCGTCGGCTCCCCGGAGCTCCCCACACCCCTCCACTCTGTCCCCGCCACCCCGCACTGGCGTCCCAGCTAGGATGGAGCGGGAGCAGAGTCCAAGCTCCTGCCTAGGATGCGGGAAACCTTTGCCGCCCGCTGGAGACTCCTCTGTAAATGGGTCTTCAATTCCCAGCTCCCCACTTCAAATGGTGCTCGACGCCTCTTCCAGGCCCTGGGAGGCCAGGACCCTGTTCCGAGGCAGCCCCTCCCGTCTCTAGCCCCTCTTTTGGGTCCAGAGTGGGCGGGGTGGGGTGGGGATTGCGGCGTGAGCGAACCCAGCGCCGGGGGGCGGCCGGCGCCCGCAGATCGGGCAGGGGGCTGCGGCTGGGCCTGAGCCGGGCACCACACTGGCCGCCAGACAGCAAGGCCGGGCGCCCACTCGGGACCCAGCAGCAGGCGCAACCTGTCGAGCGCCCCCGCATCTCGCACCGCGCCCCGGCTCCCCCTCGCGGTGCCGCAGTCCCAGCGGCGCCGCTCGCGCGGGCGCAGCCCCGCCCACCATGACGTCACATGGCAGGGCGGGTCCCTGGGTATAAAAGATGGAGCTGGGGGGGCGGCGGCAGGTCTCTGCGCAGCCTAGCCCGCCGGTCCACGCCGCGCACCGCTCCGAGGGCCAGCGCCACCCGCTCCGCAGCCGGCACCATGCGCGAGATCGTGCACATCCAGGCGGGACAGTGCGGCAACCAGATCGGCGCCAAGGTGGGCGCGCCGCCGCGGAGGGGCCCGGGCTGGGGACTGAGGGTGTGGGCTGGGGCTGGGGCTGGGACGGGGACGGGGGCGGGGGCGGGAAGCCTCGGCGGCCCGGGGCTCGCCGTGTGGTACATTCCGCGGAGAAGCGGGCGGGCAAGGCGGGGGAGGCTGCACGACCTGCCAGGATGCAGCTGTGTGAGTCTCTGGTCGGCGCCGTTTGGATTTCCCTGGGACACAGCCCTTCTGCGGGACGCAGTTGGCATTCCGCTGGGTGTATTAGTCTCAGAAACTTGGGGCGAGGATATGGTCATATTTATTCCGCTAGCTTCATGAGAAATTTAATTTGTACATTTTTCTCAACGGTTTGAATGAAAATATGCAGTGTCACTGGACTGACAGGTGTAACAGAGGCTTCCCTTTGGGTCACACAGGCTAAATTACCTTGCTCCCTTCCTCCCGCACTGTCTAGACATGAAGACTTATAACGCGATAGTCTTGCTGCCAGTCCCTGAGGTGGCAGGTGACTGTGCTGGGTGGGAGCTGCAATTACCGACCGCTGTGTGGGAGGCAGCAGCCGGCCTGCTGCATGGGTGGGGGCGGGTGCCTGTACAAGGACGTGGTCTCTTTGAGAACCGCCATGTTGCCCACCCAGCCTCCCTGCCCCCTTCCTGTCGCAAATTCACAATGGAGCCAGCGCCCTCACCATGGCCAGCTCCTTCCACTGCCGCCCAGACGCCCTCCCAGGCTCCCGCTGGCCTTCCCCGCCCAGTCTCTCCTGTGGTCAGTGCCAGCATGTAGATCGGTGGCTTAAACCTGCACTGTTGCAGGGGTGCCTGGGATCTGTGCCAAGAGAGCTTGATTCCTGGAGGCAGCCACAGTGTGGGTGCCCCGTCCTCAGTCCTGCCACGACCCATCAGTCATCCCCGATGCAATGGCATTCAGCCCTGCCTGGGGTGACAGAGCCTCCCTGTACCGCTTTCCCACGTCTCTACCCTCCTGACCCTCTCTCTAGAAGGGCATCTGCTGTGCCCCCTCCTCCTCCAGGGCCCCTCCCAGCCTTTCAGTCTATCGCCATAATATGGCCGATGCTCTGCGGATTTTCAAGCCCCTCAGCAGCAGCTGCTGCAGGAAATAGCGGGTGCAGCTTTTTGCTCTCTGTCTAGCACTAACTGACCACAAAAGCCCCTGTTCCAAGGACGTGGGAGGACAAGGCCATCCTTAGTGACATTCAGGATGCTGGGCCATGGTGTAGTTCTTTTTTCATTTCAGTTTTGGGAGGTCATCAGCGATGAGCATGG
>NW_022438228.1:0-17096 GCF_009761245.1 Sapajus apella | reverse complement strand
TCCAGCAGTTTGGGAGGCCGAGGTGAGCAGATCACCTAGGTAGGGAGCTCGGCACCAACCTGACCAAAATGGAGAAACCCCGTCTCTACTAAAAATACAAAATTAGCCAGGTGAGGTGACGCATGCCTGTAATCCCAGCTACTCATGAGGCTGAGACAGGAGAATCGCTTGAATCTGGGAGGTGGAGGTTGCGGTGGGCCAAGATCACGCCATTGCACTCCAGCCTGGGCAACAAGAGCAAGATTCTGTCTCAGAAAAAACAAAGTCAGAATGCTGTTTTCAGAGAAAACTATCATTCAGACCAGACACTTATATCATCAGGAAATTATCTTTTTTCCTTTTGAGATAGAGTTTCTCTCTGTCACCCAGGCTGGAGTGCAGTGGCATGATCTTGGCTCACTGCAACCTCCACCTACCAGTTTTAAGTGATTCTTGTGCCTCAGCCTCCATGTAGCGGGCATTACAGGCATACACCATCATGCCTGGCTAGTTTTTTGTATTTTTAGTAGAGACAGTTTTCACCATGTTGGCCAGGTTGGCCTTGAACTTCTGATCTCAGGTAATCCACTTGTTATTTCAGTTATTCCAGTTTGTGGGTCTCAACTCTCCCCTTGTTTGGCATCCTGGACTGACCCACCTTTTTTCTTAGATATGTTTTTTTTTTTTTTTTTGGCCAAGTCTTTCTCTGCCACCCAGGCTGGGATTATAGGCACTCACCACTGGATCCAGCTAATTTTTTGTGTTTTTAGTAGAGATGCGGTTTCCCCATGTTGGCCAGGCTGATCTTGAACTTGTGACCTCAGGTAATTCGCCTGCCTCGGCCTCCCAAAATGCTAGGATTACAGGCGTGAGCCACCGCAGCCAGCAAGTTATGTTATTTATTTATTTATTTATTTTTGAGAAGGAGTTTCACTCTTGCTGCCCAGGCTGGAGTGTGATGCCATGATCTGGGCTCACTGCAACCACGGCCTCCCAGGTTGAAGTGATTCTCTTGCCTCAGCCTCCAAAGTAGCTGGGATTACAGGCGTGCACCACTGAGCCCAGCTAATTTTTGTATTATTAGTAGAGATGGGGTTTCACCATGTTTGCCATGCTGCTCTTGAACTCCTGACCTCAGGTGATTCAGCCACCCCAGCCCCGACACAGTGCTGGGATTACAGGCACTGTGCCTGGCTAATTTCTGTGTTTGGAAGCCTCTCTGCAGGGTTGGACTCCAGGCCATCAAGGCTCACCCTTCTCTCCTGAGCAATTTCAGCTCTGCCCAGTTGGCAGGTGAGCAGCCCCTCCTTCATTCTTTCTGGGACCATGGTTTTCCACTTCCCTCATTCCTTTGTTCTTGTAACCTTTCTTTTCAGTAGCCCAAATGCATTGCTTTGTATTATTTATGCCAGAATATGTAAGTCTTCATTTCTCAACTAAATTGTGACTTATTTCAGACCAGCCCACATCTTATGAGGAGTAGGCCCCAGTAGTGGTCATCATGTGTGTGGATGGGGATTCTCAAACATTGAGGTGCATATAAAGAATTTGGAGGGGTTGTTTAAAATCAAGTACTGGGCCAGGCAGGTTGCCTCACACCTGTAATCCCAACACTTTTGGAGGCCAAGATGGGCAGATCGCGAGGTTAGGAGTTCAAGACCAGCCTGGCCAACATAGTGAAACTCCCTCTCTATTAAAAATACAAACAAAATTAGCCAGGGGTGGAGGCAGGCGCCTGTAGTCCCAGCTACTCTGGAGGCTGAGGCAGGGTGTTTGAACCTGGGAGGCTGAGGTTGTGGTGAGCCAAGATCCAGCCATTGTGCTCTTGTCTGGGAAACAAGAGCAAAACTCTGTCTCAAAAAAAAAAAAAAATCAGGTATTGAATGCTGACCTCCCAGGTTCTAATTCTGTATTGTCTGGTAGTGTCAGGAAGCTGTAAAAATAATTAGTTCCCCTCTCCCAGCCCCTTTCTTGTGGATTCTAATGCAGGTGGCCTGACCCAGACCACACTTTGAGGAAGGACCTGCTTCACCTTGACCTTTACAAAGTACTTTACCTACATTGTCACATTCGAAGCTCGTGTTGTGAGGCTAGTTTAAGGAAGATATTCTTTTTTTTTTTTTTTTTTTAGATAGAGACTCGCTCTTTTGCTCAGGCTGGAGTGCAATGGTACGATCTCAGCTCACTGCAACCTCTGCCTTCCAGAGTCAAGTGATTCTCCTGCCTCAGCCTCCTGAGTAGCTGGAATTACAGGCACCTGCCACCATGCCTGGCTAATTTTTATATTTTTAGTAGAGATGGGGTTTCACCATGTTCGTCAGGCTGGTCTTGAATTCCTGACCTCATGATCTGCCTGCCTTGGCCTCCCAAAGTGCTGGGATTACAGGCATGAGCCACTTTGCCAGGCACACCCTGCCCCACCACCATCTTTTTTTTTTTTTTTTTTTTTTTGAGGCAGAGTCTGACTCTGTCACCAGGCTGGAGCGTAATGACAGGTTCTCAGCTAACTGCAAACACTGCTTCCCAAGTTCAAGCCATTCTCCTGCCTTACCGTCCTGAGTAGCTGGGACTGCAGGCACAGGCCACCACGCCCAGCTAATTTTTGTATTTTAGTGGAGATGGGGTTTTACCATATTGCCCAAGCTGGTCTTGAACTCCTCAGCTCAGGCAGCACACCTACGTCAGCCTTCCAAAGTTCTAGGATTACAGGTGTGAGCCACCATGCCCAGGTATTAATTCATCTTATAAATGTTGAAGATAAGCTTGGAAAGGTCAAAGAGCTCGATGAAGGTCACGTAGGTAGTAAGGGGTGATTGGATCAAATCAAGGCTCCTAAGTTCGTTGCTTTTCTCACAGTTCGGAGCTCTCCAAGCGCATTTATAGCCACACCCACCTCAAATGGAGATCCCAGAGAGCTTCTGCCTTCAATTTTCATTTTTCTGCAGGGGAGATGGATTGCCTGGAATGGACCTTGGCCCTGGCAGGGGAGAAACTTCCTGTTGGGCAAATCCTGGCAACTGTCTTGGTGTGGGTGTGCATAGGGAACCCCGACCCTGGCAGAAACTTGTGATCTTCCATGGGTGGAGCGGAGGAGGGAAGGGGAGGGAGGAGATGCTGAGACAGGACCTTCATCTTGAGTGCCATGGTTGGCACGTGGGAGAAGCTGCTGAGCGCTTGGATGGGAGGGAGGGAGCGGGCCCGAGCACAGGCTTCCTGTTCCGTCTTGCCCCCCTTGTTCTGTAGGTGCCATTTTCTCCTTCCAGAGCCAGGGTGGAGAGACCACGGGGCCGGTCCTCACACCGCCTGCCCCTGCCAGTCCCCAGCCGGCCTTTGGAGAAGGTGCCAGAAGGCTGCTAGGATTTGGGACTCTTGTGGAGGCTGAGGGGGATGGGGTGTGACCATTTGTTCGGTTCTGACCCTGGAACAAAGGCTTTTGCCACTGAGAGTCGAGGGCTAAATGTCCCCCATTAGCCGGACTTGGGGGGCCATCAGCACGTGAACAGCTGAAAATAGCCTTCTCGGGAATCGTTTTGCGGAGCCACTCCACCTCCCCCGCCTGCTGGCAGCAAATTCCGGCCGGGGCTGCTGTAGACGGAGGGTCTGGCCGCAGAGCCTCCCATTGTGTCCCTAATGCTCAGTGACAAAAGCTGCTCCCCGGTGGCAGCAGTCTCAAGGCGGGTCTTATCTCCAGGGCCCCGTCCCTTCCCCCGCAGCAGAGGCGGAGGCCCCGACTGGGTCCCCTGAGTCTTCACGGGGCTCTTCCAAGACCCCAGAGCTCTCTGCAGGTGATGGCGCTGCTGGCACTGAGGAGGGAGAGGCCACGGAACACGGGCTGGGACACAGAACCTGTGATGGCCGTTTTGAGGCGTTTGCTTAGACGTTGTCATTCATATCATAAGCATTTTTAGTGCTCCCTCCACCCTCCCCCAGTGCCCAGGCTTTTGCCTGGATTCTTAGCATTAAGAGTTCCATTTGGCTCCTTGCTGAATGAAGTGACCCCTGTGTCATGTTGCTGGTGTCACTTTAGGAGAACACACACGCTCTTAACTGCTCCCGTTTTGATAGGACTCATCTGGCGATGCTGTCATTGTGCAGTTTACTTGTCTGTCCAATTGGAACAGGGCGGATCTTCACCCTGGCTGTATATCACACCCTAGAACCACCTGGGGGGTCATGAACACCAAACTCCTACCCCAGATTCTGATTTGGTCGCTCTGGGGTGGGACACAGGCATTTTTCCTCTCCTTGAGTGATACCAACGTGCAGCCGGGGCTGAGATGTCACTCTAGTGACAGTTACCTCGCTTCCTTTCTTTCTTTTCTTCCCTTCTTTTTCCTTCCTTCCTTCCCTCCTTCCTTCTTTCTCTATTGCTTTCTTTCTTTCTTTCCTTTCTTCTTTTCCTTCTTTCTCCTTCCTTCCCCTCTCCTTCCTTCCTTCCTTCCTTTCTTTCCTTCTTTCTTTCTTTCTTTCATTCATTCTTTCTTTCTTTCTTTCCTTCCTTCCTTCCTTTCCTTCTTTCTCCTTCCTTTCATCCCCTTTCTTTCTTTCATCTTTCTTTTCCTTCCTTCCTTCCTCTCCTTCTTTCCTCTCCTTCCTTCCTCTCCTTCCTTCCTCTCCTTCCTTCCTCTCCTTCCTTCCTTCACCTTTCCTTCTTTTTTCCTTCCTTCCTTTCTTCCTTCCTTCCCCTCTTCTCTCTCTCTCTTTCTCCCTGCCCCCCTTCTGTCTCTCTGTCTCTCTCTCTTTCTTCATTAGTCCCTGCTCTGACACCCAGGCTGGAGTGCAGTGGCACAGTATCGGCTCACTGCCGCCTCCACCTCCCAGGTTCAAACAATTATCCTGCCTCAGCCTCCCAAGTAGCTGGGATTACAGGCATCTGCCATCACACCTAGCTAGTTTTTGTATTTTTAGTAGAGATGGGGTTTCACTCTGTTGGTCAGGTTAGTCTTGAGCTCCTGATCTCAGGTGATCCACCTGCCTCTGACTCCCAAAGTGCTGGGATTACAGGCATCAGCCACCACATCAAGCCCTCTTTTTTTCTTTTCTTTTTTTTTTTTTTTTTGAGATGGGGTCTTGCTCTGTCACACAGGCTGGAGTGCAATGGTGTGAATATGGCTCACTGCAACCTCCACCTCCTGGGTTCAAACTATTCTCCTTCCTCAGCCTCCCTAGTAGCTGGGTTTACAGACGCCTGCCAACACACCCACCTATTTTTTGTATTTTTAGTAGAGATGAGGTTTCACCATACTTTCCAGTCTGGTTTCGAACTCCTGACCATGTGATCCGCCTGCCTCCCAAAGTGCTGGAATTACAGGTGTGAGATACTGCGCCTGGAGGTGACTGTTACCTTTCTACATGCAGGGGGCAGGAGACACCTCAGGGCAAGCAAAATTCTGAAGTGTGGTCGGTTTCCAGCCCCACTAATTATGCAGGGGGCCTGAATTTCTCAACCTCAAAATCCTTATCTGTAAAATGAGACCTAACTCATAGTATAATTTCAAGGATTAAATGAGATTATGGCATCAAGCCTATGCATATGCCTGGCAATAGAAGAAGCTCAAAACTTGTGAAGTGAATGATGCTCTTGTAGGGAAAGCTGAGTGAAACTCCCAGTCCTGATCAGATGCAGTAGTTACATAGTTCCAGCACTTTGGGAGACCACGACAGTTAAATCCCCTGAGCTCAGGAGTTCGAGACCAGCCTAGGCAACATAGCAAAACCCTTATCTCTACAAAACAAAGTAATTAGCCAGGTATGGTGGTATGCACCTGTGGTCCCAGCTACCTGGGAGGCTGAGATGGTAGGATCACCTGACCCTGGGAGTTCAAGGCTGTTCAAGATAGTGCCACTGCATTGCAGCTTGGGCAGCAGAGTGAGACCCTGTCTCTTTTTTTTAGATGGGCTTTCACCATGTTGGTCAGGCTGGCCTTGAACTCCCAACCTCAGGTGGTCTGCCCACCTTGACCTCCAAAGTGCTTGGATTACAGGTACGAGCCACCATGCCCAGCCAAGACCCTGTCTCAAAATAAAAATAAAAGAAACTCTTGAGTCCCAGTTTCTGTTCTGATAAAAACCAGTTGTAGTATGACCTTAATAGCTCTCTGCTCCCATGTTTCCCTGTGGTTCCTCCCAGCTTCAAAATTTTATATTTCCTGGTCTGGGTGCAAGTAGCTCACCCTTATAATCGCAGCACTTTGAGGGGCCAGGGCAGGTGGATCACCTGAGGTTGGGAGTCTGAGACCAGCCTGATCAACATGGAGAAACCGCATGTCTATGAAAAATACAAAATTAACAGGGTGTGGTGGTTCATGCCTGTATTCCCAGCTACTCAGGAGGCTGAGGCAGGGCAATCGCTTGAACCTGGGAGGCAGAGGTTGCAGTCAGCCAGGACAGTGCCTTGTACTCCAGCCTGGGAAACAAGAGTGAAACTCTGTCTCAAAAAAAAATTGTTATACTTCCATGATATCATAGACAGTAAAATTTTATATTATATTGCTTTATGTAAGTCACATGTATTTTAAATAACTTCCCTACAAATTTATAGTTCTCTATTAAACTATAGTTAGTAATTGAGATAATCTAAAGTGAGTTCAGGGCCACTTTTTATATCACTTAGTCTTAGATGAATGGCTAACACTAGTTTCTTGTACTTACAGATTGTTAAATTCTTTTTTTTTTTTCAAGATGGAGTCTTGCTCTGTTGCCAGGCACCAGGCTGGAGTGCAGTGGTGCAATCTTGGCTCACTGCAATCTCTGCCTCCTGGGTTCAAGCAATTCTCCTGCCTCAGCCTCCCGAGTAGTTGGGACTACAGGCACACGCCAGCACACCCATCTAATTTTTTTGTATATTTAGTAGAGACAGGGTTTCACCATGTTGGCCAGGATGGTCTCTATCTCTCGACCTCATGATCCACCTGCTTTGGCCTCCCAAAGTGCTGGGACTACAGGCATGAGCCACCACGCCCAGCCAGATTGTTAAATTCTTAGACATCAACTCAGTGTTCCTGAGGCAACTGCAGGTTTTGAGTTGTTTTTCTAGAGCTGGTGATAGATTTGTAATGATAACATTATTAGTAGTAGTTATAATTTCTGAAAGCATTCAAACTATTAATTTGTTTGATCCTTGCAATAATCCTCTGGGATTAGGATTAGCACTGAGAAGAAGGATCTCTTAGCAAGGCAATTTTACTTTCTGCAGAGAGGGTGCTTCTGTTAGCTATCTGTATTGATTTGAGACAGAATGAGGAGTCTCCATTGAGAGCCCAAATCCGGAAGGCTGACCAGAACCCCTGAGGAGCTGCAGGTGTCCCTCACCCTGAGAGGGCTTCCCTCTCTTTGAACTGGGGTGCTGTTGATGATCCGATCCCATCCTGGGCCCTTCCTTCATGGGCAGCCTTGGTGGTAGTTTACAGGGCACCAGTAGACTGGGAAGGTGCTCTGAATGGGCTTTGATGTTGCCAGCCCCAGGGGCCTGACCCTGTTCTCCAGGCAATCCTGGCTATGACACCAGCAGTGTGAGCAGGACCTTGGAAAGCAGGGCTCCTGGCTTCTCCAGGAATAAGCACAGGACCGCTGAAATTGAGGGTTTCAAACCACTGCCCTCTTCTCTGGTCTCATCATTTGTGTATCTCTGCAGACTTGAATAATATGCCAGAGATTTTCTCTTACTTTTTTGGAGACGGAGTCTCACTCTGTCATGCAGGCTGGAGGGCAGTGGCATGATCTTGGCTCACTGCAACCTCTGCTTCCCAGGTTCAAGTGATTCTCCTACCTCAGCCTCCCAAGCAGTTGGGATTACAGGTGCTCACTACCACGTCCAGCTAATTTTTGTAGTTTTCATAGAGACAGGGTTTTGCCATGTTGGCCAGGCTGATCTTGAACTCCTGACCTCAGGCAATCTGCCCACCTCGGCCTCCAAAAGTGCTGGGATTACAGGCATGAGCCACCATGCCCAACCTCAGAGATCTTCTTTTAAGCAGGGTTGTCATTTGTTAATTTTTTTAAATTCTTTTTTATAAGATGGGGCTTCTCCATGATGGCCAGGCTGGTCTTGAACCCCTGACATCAGGTGATCCACCCACTTCAGCCTCCCAAAGTGCTAGGATTACAGGCGTGAGCCACCATGCCTGGCTTGTTAATTTTTTTAAAGGTGATTTCTTTTGTCTCCCTTCTTTTCTGCTAGCATGGTTCCACCCACCACTCCTCCAACGTCTGTCTAGCTGCCCTTGCTGCCTGGGCCTTAGTAGTTTTAAAACTCCTTGTGGACAGTTCTCTCCTTGAATTAATATTTATTGATGGAGCTCCTGCTCTGGTGCCATAGGAGAGAGGTTAGGAAGAGTAAAGCTGCCCAAGAGTAAATGCTGGGAGTGTGGGCAGGAGACTCAGTAATGACAGGGTAGTCAGGGCCAGGACAGAACCCTATTCTTCCCTACCGTGAGCCAGCTGGATGAATCTAAGATGATGCAGGTGATGATTCTGGATTGGATGTTGGAAACAGATGTTTGGTGCTGCAAAGAAAAAATTAGCACCGAGACAAAGGATCTCTTAGCAAGGCAATTTTACTTTCTGCAGAAAGGGTGCTTCTGTTAGCTATCTTGCTTCAAAAGTAAACTAACAAAGGAAAAGTGGGCATATTTATCTTATGTATTTGGGGTTGTCTCTGATTTTCTTCACCATCTAAACTAAAACTCGATTGGCTAACAACTTAAAACTTTTCTAAACAGGTAAAAGCAATAGAGAACAAAAAGGAAGCCCAAATAAGGAAGGGGCAGGGACTGTGAGCTGGGACGTGCCTGTGAACACGTCTAGCACAAATGTCTTCGTTAAAGTACAAGGACACAGAATGTACCACATGCTCCTGAGCGTAGGATATGGCTTAAGAAAGAGCTACTAGCAAAGAGCAAGAAGGCTTTGAAGAAAGTCTTTAAAACAAACTGTTATTTCTAGCATTTATGATTATTCTTTAACAAGAAAGGACACTTTGAAGAGGCACTTTTCTACTTCCCACAATGGTTCTCCAACTTTCTGATCCCAGAACCTCTTTATAGTCTTTAAAATTTTTGATAATTTCAAACACCTTTTATTTATGTGGATTATATCTATTAATATATCCTGTATTAAATGTTAAAATTAAGAAGTTTTTTTTTTTTTTTTTGAGAGGGAGTTTCTCTCTTGTCCCCCTGGCTGGAGTGCAACAGCACAATCTTGACTCACTGCAACCTCTGCCTCTTGGGTTCAAGCAATTCTCCTGCCTTAGCCTCCCAAGTAGCTGGGATTACCGGCACCCATCACCACACCCGGCTAATTTTTGTATTTTTAGTATAGATGGGGTTTCGCCATGTTGTACAGGCCAGCCTCAAACTCCTGACCTTGAGTGATCTGCCCGAGGTGATCCACCTCCACCTCCCAAAGTGCTGAAATGACTGGTATGAGCCACCACGCCTGGCCTAAACATTTTTTATGTGCTCAGATAGATGGAGGCCTTCCTTGAAAAGACGTGAAGCCTCAAAGAAGTTAGACTGGGGGCTTATATTCCATTTTAACAACTGATAATAAATTGTGAAGAAGTGAGAAGAAGAAGGAAAAGGGGTTTAGGCTTTTAGGGACAGTGAATTGTGGGCAGGTAAACATATGGGGGAAACTCATGGAAGATAAAGGCAATTTTACAAGGCTTGTTTGTGCGGACCCATCTTGGTGACAACTTTCTTTCTAACGAAAATAGTGATTCTTCTGGTATTAGGAGAGGGAAGGTCAACACCTTCACAAAGGGAAATTGAGGCAGATGACGACGTGGGCAAGGAGCTCTTTCTTCATTTGCTGCTTCTTAATTACCTTCAGCTAAAAATAGTCCTTCTGCTAAAAATAGTCCTTCTGCTAAAGTGGCCTATTTGGGGTGATGTATTCTGACCCCCTTCAGTAAATAATAATACGAATAATGGACAATACCAGATTTGGAGTGAACAGTACCTAAGGTTCTCCCCTCCGGCAAGCTCTGGCAGCCTTAACGTTCAGTAGCCCTGAGCATGTCTGTGCCAGGTCAGGCAGTCAGGGAAACTGTCTGAGCAGAGTAAGCCCAGTGCTCTTGCCAGGTGGGTGTGGGGGCTGTGTGACGTGCTGGGCTTCCTGGGGGCAGCAGAGGAAACAGAAGAGCAAACACCAGCAGAGAGCAGAGACCTCACTGCTTGCCCCCCTACTGCCTTGCCCAGGCAGGAAGACGACACCCTGGAGATCAGGGAGCAGCAGGGCTCCTCTGCAGGCATGAGGGAGGGCAGGGTCTGAGGGAGTGCCCAGAGACAAAGGGCACCCGATGGCTGCAGCCTGGAAGCAGGTGGGAGGCCTCCAGGCTGGGGAGGCAGGAGTGAGGCAAGGGGCAGGTGAGAAATGAGCAGAGAAGGTGAACCCAGCTCCTGAGACGCTGCAGAGGCAAGAGCTGATTCCATTAAGGAGGAAGACGTTTCTTCCTTAGCAAGGGTACAGCTCCGGCTCCCACTGAGGGTCTCAACCTCGGCTCCTTGCACAGCCCCCTTCCAGGCAGCTCTTGGCTCTGTGTGGAGCCACCGTTCACTTGGTTAGGGCTAGCAACTTTCTCTGACCCCATCCAGTCACCACAAACTGCTGCTTCTAGGAGGTCATGTGCTTCTCTTTAGAACTGACTCTATTGTTTTCTTTCATTCCTTTTTAGAGACAGAGACTCACTCATTGCCCAGGCTCGTCTTGACTTCCTGGGCTAGAGTGATCCTCCAGCCTCGGCCTCCCAAAGTGCCAGGATTACACATGTGAGCTGTTTTTAGTGACACAAGTCTATCTCTCTGACTATATTGTCACTCCTGAGGGCAGCCATCTTGTCTGTTGGCACTTTTTCATTCCTTCCAATGCCCAGCCCTGTTTCTTTTACATATTAGGGGCTTAATTGATGGCCATGGAAGTAATCGGCACCTCCATATATATATTTTGAGATGGAGTCTCACTCTGTCATCCAGGCTGGAGTGCAATGGTGTGATCTCGGCTCACTGCAACCTCCACCTCCCACGTTCAAGTGATTCTCCTGCCTCAGCCTCCTGAGTAGCTGGGATTACAGGCGCCTGCCACTGCGCCCAGCTAATTTTTGTGTTTTTAGTAGAGACAGGGTTTCAACATCTTGGCCAGACTGGTCTCGAACTCCTGACCTTGTGATCCACCCGCCTAGGCCTCCCAAAGTGCTGGGATTACAGTCGTGAGCCACCGTGCCCAGCTGACACCTCCATATTATTGTTCCCATCCCCCTCACCCCACAGTTTCTGCAGAAATTCCCATATATATATTTTTTGAGACAGTCTTTCTCTGTCACCCAGGCTGTAGTGCAATGGCGTGATCTCAGCTCACTGCAACCTCACCTCCTAGGTTCAAGTGATTCTCCTGCCTCAGCCTCCCAAGTAGCTGGGATTACAAGCCCACACCACTAGCCTGGCTAATTTTTGTATTTTTAGTAGAGATGAAGCTTCACCATATTGCCCAGGCTGGTCTCGAACTCCTGGTCTTGTGATCTGCCCACCTCTGCCTCCCAAAGTGCTGGATTATAGGTGTGAGCCACTGTGCTCAGCCTGTTTGTTTGTTTGTTTGTTTGCTTGTTTGTTTGTTTGTTTTTGACATAGTCTTGCTCTGTTGCCCAGGCTGGAGTGCAGTGGCGTGATCTCAGCTCACTGCAACCTCCACCTCCTGGGTTCAGGTGATTCTCGTGCTTCAGCCTCCCCAGTGGCTGGGGCTAGGATTAATAGGCATGCACCACCGTGCCAGGCTAATCTTGTATTTTTAGTAGAGATGGGGGTTTCACCATGTTGGCCAGGTTGGTCTTGGACTCCTGACCCCAAGCGATCTGCTGCGTTGGTCTCCCAAAATGGTAGAATTACAACCACAGCCTGCCCCAGGTGCTGTTTTAAGTGCAGCAACCCAGCAGTGAAGGAGACGGGCGGCCATCAGGGTTACCCCAGAGCCAGCTAGGAATTCCTCATGCAGTAGCAGAGACATCTGAGGCCATAGAGGACCTGAACAAGGGAAGTGCAATTCCAGCCTCTCTGGTCTTTTGGGAACAAGGCCACTTGGGCTCCTCCAAACACAAGCAAATAAAACTGTTTTGTGGGTCCCCTGTCACCATCTACTTTCCCAGAGCTTGCTGATGGCTGGGAAAGAGGTGAAGGGGGGGTAGCTGGGAGGGGTGGCTGGGAAGGGGGTGGTGGGGAGGAGGTGGCTGGGAAAGTGTGGTCAGGAAGGGGTGGTGGGGAGAGGGTGGCTGGGAAGGGGTGGCTGGGAAGGGGTGGCTGGGAAGGGGTGGTTGAGAAGGGATGGCTGGAAAGGGGTGGCTGTGAAGAGGTGGTGGGAAGGGATGGTAGGAAGGGGTGGCTGGGAAGGGGGTGACTGGGAAGGGGTGGTTGGGAAGGGGTGTTGGGAAGGGGTGGGGGAAGGGGGTGGTGGGAAGGGGGAGGGGGGAGGGAGTGGCTGGGAAGGGGTGGCTGGGAAAGGGTGGCAGGGAAGGGGTGGCTGGGAAGGTGTGGCTGGGAAAGGGTGGAGTGAGGTGGTGGCTGGGAGGTGGTGGCTGGGCAGGGGTGGCTGGGAGAGGTGCCTCACTCTGCTGGCCTTATGGCTCCTGGTCATGCTTCCCCCCCAGGTGTATGAGCTCAGTGGAGAGCACCATGACGTACAGTGGTCAGTGAAGGCTTACCAGGAAGTGGCTGAGAAGTTTGTGGAAACTCACCCCGAGTTTATTGGAATCAAAATTGTTTATTCGGATCACAGGTGAGAGAGAACATTGCTGAAAAGCTGAGGTTGGGAGACTGTGAGGCAGGCTCTGCTGCTAGGCTGGGAGGGGAGTGGCAGTTCAGGAGATGCCATCCAGCACGTGTGCCCAGGAGCTTTCTGTGTGTGAGGACAGTAGCAGGAATGGGTCCTGAAGCCCCTCCTAGTTCAGGTCTTCACCACCAAACTGAAATGAAGAGTGTGTCAATTTCCCAGATAATTCTTGGCTGTGACTCCATGTTGGCCTGGGTGACTCAGTTATGTGGTTTTGCCTGAATGTTTGGATAATTGGCCCATTGTTTGGTTTTAATTTGTTCTGCATGTGGTTGCTTGTAAGTCCCTGATCAGGGACACGTCTTGAGTGGGACCAGCTCACGTCTGCATATGGAGAACCCCAGTAGCACCATGTGCATGGCCTGGCATGTGGGTGAAAGACCCACTCTTTTTTCCCAGGGAAGCATAGAAAGCTTTGCAGCTTCAGTGTCCTGACTTTACCAGACAGGACCTCTCCCCTCATTTTAAAGAGCATCCAGTCTAAGGCTGGGACCTGTCCGTGGTCACAGCCACAAGGGCAGCAGCCAGTGGGGTCACTTGGAGTCAGGCACAGGGTGGCAGTGAAGGGATCAGCATGGTGACCCCTGCTCAGCCCACCCACAAGCCTGGGCTCTGGAGGGCATCGACTCGCCAGGATCCTCCTCCAGTGCCCAGTCCTCCTGAGTCCCCTCCCCTTCCATGGGGCCTGGGGCCCGAATGAGTTGAGCTCTGGCCTGTGTGCCCATCCCCCTAGAAGGGAGCTTGCAGGATGGGCCCATATTCTGCTTAGCGGCTCCCTGGTGCCAGCTGCCCCTTGCCAGGGCTAATGGCAGGAGGGTGTGAGGGCTGAGCTGAACTCACCAGTGCCCCCTGGTTCACCTAGGCTCCAGGGAGAGGCCACGGGTGGGGCAGGCCAGGAAGGCTTTGTCCCCACAGAGCCAAGGATTGGAGCCAGAGAGTCAGTGGCAGGGCAGAGGCCTGGAGCCTGTTGTGGGCTTGCACCAGACCATGTGTTTTGGGATTTTTGTTGTCATGCTCCCTGCCTTGCCCCGGTAGGGTTTCTGCAGTACCCAGCATTCTGCTGATGTAATCAGCAAGAGGCCAGATGATTACCGAGTCCAGTCAACTAAACAGGAAATTGGTGACCTGTGGCCCTTTGCAGGTGTCCAGTGGACAGATAGCTGTCCCTGAATGGCATCCACATCCACTCCCCCTCACAGAGATGTAGGGAAAGTTGAGAAGAAAGCCACTTGGCCTCCTCCAAATGCAGACAAAGAAGATCGTTCCCATGGGTCCTCTGACCCCACCTACTTTTCAGAGACTACAGGTCCCCCAGAGTCTTTGAAGAATGGATTTGGGCTAAACATCTCTCAGGGGTCACAGTGGCTTGGTCTGGGTGGGGTCAGGAGAGCTGGGGTGCCTCAGGTTTGGGAAATGGCTGCTGTGCACTCAGGGCCATCCAACCCCACACAGAGGGCTTGCTCTGGGGTGTGTAGCTCTCTGTCCATGCTGGACATGGTCTCCTGGCTTCTCCGTCTCTCTCACAGATCCAAAGATGTGATTGTCATTGCAGAATCCATCTGAACAGCCGTGGGTTTCCAGACCAAGTTCCCAATGGTGGTGGCAGGGTTTGACCCGGTAACCCATGCTGTGAACACAAGGGCTGCCTGTTAAGGGTGCATGCGGGCCTGCCTGTCTGGGTGGAGCGGCAGCTCCCCGGGATGCGAAAACGATATGCCTGTGGTACCCCTAAAATCCCAGGGACAGGCTCAGCCTGCTGACCCAGCAGGGCTGCTCAGAGCTCAGCGCTGATCCTCTTCAGGGCCCTGCAGAGGATGGCAGTCACTGGAGAAGGGAGAGCAGCCAGTTGGCTAACAAGGAAAGTTCCAGGATAAGGATAACATTCAGGGAGTTCTGATGACAGTAATGGGTTCATTCCCCATGGCCCTGCCTGTGCCCTTTTTTCTACCCCACACTGCTCACCAAGGTTTGGTTCTGAAAACTCTCACTGCCTCCTGTAGCATGCAGGTTGGAGGGTGAGGGATAATATCTGGAAACAGAGTCCAGGATGGAGCCAGCTCTTTGCAGATACTCAAGGTAGTGATATTTGTCCCTGCCCTCTTTTCTATTCCATTTTCTTCCTCACTTATATGTTTTGTTTTTAGACTAAGTCTCACTCTGTCACCCAGGCTGGAGTGCAGTGCTGTGATTTCAGCTCACCACAACCTCCGCCTCCCAGGTTCAAATGATTCTCCTGCCTCAGCCTCCTAATTTTTGTATTTTCAGTAGAGACAGCATTTCACTGTGTTGATCAGGCTGGTCTCGAACTCCACTTGCCTCAGCCTTCCAAAGGGTTGGGATTATAGGTGTGAACCACCGTGCCCAGCCACACCTGTTTGTGAAGCTGCACATTCATAGGTGTCATTGTCCCACACCCTCCCCCCCACCAAATCAAAGCACAGCCAGGACAGATTTCTTAGGTGAAAGCAAATTAATCTCATTAATCTAGACCCAGAGAGGTGGCGCTGGCCAGGCACAGTGGCTCACACCTGTAATCCCAGCACTTTGGGAGGCTGAGGCAGGTGGATCACATCAGGTCAGGAGTTCAAGATCAGCCTGGCCAGCATGGCAAAACCCTGTCTCTACTGAAAATACAAAAATTAGCCAGGCATGGTGGTCAGCAACTATAATACCAGCTACTTGGCAGGCTGAGGCAGAATCACTTGAATTCAGGAGGTGGAGGTTGCAGTGAGCCGAGATTGCACCACTGCACTCCAGCTGGGCCACAGAGACTCCATCAAAAAAAAAAAATTCTAGATTAGGTCAGGACAGTGGCTCATGCCTGTAATCTCAGAACTCAGGGGGCAAGGTGGGAGGTTAGACAGAGCCTCACTCTGTTGCCCACGCTGGAGCTCAGTGGCGTGATCTCCGCTCACTGCAGCCTCCACCTCCCAGGTTCAAGTGATTCTCCTACCTCAGCCTCTTGAGTAGCTGGAATTACAAGTGCCCACTACAATGCCTGACTCATTTTTGCATTTCTTTTTTTGAGACAGAGTTTTGCTCTTGCTATCCAGGCTGGAGTGCAATGGCGCCATCTCAGCTCACTGCAACCTCCACCTCCCGGGTTCAAGCAATTCTCCTGCTTCAGCATCCCAGGTAGCTGGGATTATAGGCATGTGCCACCACACCCAGCTCATTTTTTGTGTGTGTGTATTTTTAGTGGAGACAGGGTTTCTCCATGTTGGTCAGGCTGGTCTTGAACTCCTGACCTCAGGTGACCCACCTGCCTTGGGCTCCCAAAGTGCTGAGATTACAGACGTGAGCCACCACACTGGGCCTCATGTTTGCATTTTTAGTAGAGATAGGATTTCACTGTGTTTGCCAGGCCTTGACCTCCTAATGTGCTAGGATTACAGGTGGTAGCCACTGCACCCAGCCAAGAGGTGCCCTTTTACTCCTAAAGCACTCAGCTACAGAGCCCCACTGCTGTGTGTAGCTTACTTTGAAAAGCATGGTTTTGGTGTGGTTGTTCTTCCTGTTATAGGCAAGAAACTGAATCTCAGGGAAACTGACACACAGGGGCCTACAAGAGGTGGGTGGCAGTGGTGGCTGGAGTCCTCTGACACCTGGGGCTGGGCTTTCATTCTCTCTCTCTGTCTTACCCTCTGGGTCCTTTTTTTTTTTTTTTGAGACAGTCTTGCTCTGTTGCCAGGTGCCAGGCTGGAGTGCAGTGGTGTGATCTTGGCTCACTGCAACCTCTGCCTCCCGGGTTCAAGCAATTCTCCTGCCTCAGCCTCCCAAGTAGCTGGGACTAAAGGTGCACTCCACCATGCCCAGCTAATTTTTTTTTGTATTTTTAGTAGAAATGGGGTTTCACCATGTTGGCCAGGATGGTCTCGATCTCTTGACCTCGTGATCTGCCTGCCTCGGCCTCCCAAAGTACTAGGATTACAGGCTTGAGCCACACCTGGCCATATCTGGGTCTCTTTAGGTCTCCCTCTGACTCTCCTTCTCCTCCTTCCCTGCCTGCCTCAGGCGCTCAGGGCTGAAGCACTTGGGCCTCGGAGGTGCTGTGAGGAGCCAGGGTGGAAGGGGCTGGGGCATACAAGACATAAACTCTGAAAATGGGGGAACTATTTCAGGGGATGAATGAGCTCTCTTTTGTTTCTCAACTATGTTCCTTCCCATTCTTTTTTTTTTTTTTTTTTTTTTTTTTTTGAGACAGAGTTTCGCTCTTGTTATCCAGGCTGGAGTGCAATGGCACGACCTCGGCTCACTACAACCTCCACCTCACAGGTTCAAGTGTTTCTCCTGCCTCA
>NW_022438227.1:11183-17107 GCF_009761245.1 Sapajus apella | reverse complement strand
GGGGGGCAGTGGCGTGATCTCGGCTCACTGTAACCTATATCTCCCAGGTTCAAGTGATTCTCCTGCTTCAGCCTCCCAAGCAGCTGGGATTACAGGCACCCACCACCATTTTTATAGAGATGGGGGTTTCACAATGTTGGCCAGACTGGTCTCAAATTTCTGACCTCAGGTGATCCACCCTCCTCGACCTCCCAAAGTACTTGTATTACAAGTGTAAGGCACCACGTCTGACCAGTGGCTCACATTTCATTTCAGAGGATTGCCTTTTTTTTTTTTTTTTTTTTTGAGACAGAGTCTCACTGTGTTGCCCAGGCTGGAGTGCAGTGGCGCGATCTCAGCTCACGGCAACCTCCACCTCCCGAGTTCAAGCTATTCTCCTGCCTCAGCCTCCCTAGTAGCTGGGACTACAGTCATGTGCCACCATGCCTGGCTAAGGATTGCCTCCTTTTTAAAATCTCAGACAGCTTGCTCAAATGATTAGAAGCCAGGAAAGTCATAAAATTTAAAATTTTAGAAAATTATGTTCTTTTAATTTGTGAATAGCCATATAGCATATTATTTACAAGTGCATATGCCCTTATAAACAAGGTTAAAGGCAAACACCCTCTGGGGTGGGCCTGGCTCAGCTCAGGGAGGAAGCTCTGCCTGAGAAGGCTGCAGCCTAGACTGTCACTCATTCAGCCCAGCTTCTGATCACATCTTCTGTCACTCAGGACCTGAAGGGGCGGGTCTTAAACATTATCCAATCAGGTGCTCTGAGCTGGGGACAGTTCAATCAGACAGGCAGCTGAAGAAGACAGGACGGCTCTTGGGTTTGACAGGGCCTTTGTCTCTTGCCGCAGCTGGAGTTCCAGGTCTTGTCTTCACTGCTCTAAGTCCTCTGCTCCTAGAGGCCCAGCCTCTGTGGCCCTGTGACCTGCAGGTATTTTGAGATCCACAGCTAAGACACCAGGAACCCCTGGAAGCCTAGACATGGTGAGAGTGCCCAGTCAGACATCCCGAGAGAGGGGAAGGGCTGGCTGGAACCGGTGGGAAGTGGCTGTGGCAGGACTCAGGCCTTCCCGCAGTCAGTTCTACAATCTGCTCCCTGAGTTCTCCTTGCTAAGCTCAGCCTGAGTCCCCTTCAGCCATAAGATGGCTGCTGCGCTGACAGCAGGGGTCCTGGGCGTCCTGTCTCTTCCCATCCCAGTGACTGTGCCTTGGCCTGGAGCCCTCTCTGGGCAGCTTTGCACCCGCAGCGCCACGTCTCTCCCAGATTGTGCAGGGACCACGGGCGGGTCCTCAGGGGAGAATCCTGACTTGGGGTGCGGGTTTATGAATGGGAAGAGCTTTGGTCCTTGGGGTTCCCAGTTTCTATTTTCTCCTATTAAAAATCTGTGGCAGCCGGGCGCGGTGGCTCACGCGTGTCATCCCAGCACTTTGGGAGGCTGAGGTGGGTGGATCACCTGAGGTCAGGAGTTCGAGACCAGCCTGCCCAATATGGTGAAACCCCATCTTAAAAAAAAAAAAATCTGTGGCAGTCCTCACAAAAATATTTAAGAATTTAATCAAGGAGTGATTCAATAATTGTAGAGCACCCGGTATGTTTTGTAGTTTGTGGTTTATGAGAGGAGCTATTTGTAGTTTGGTTTATGAAAGGAGCTTAAAAGACTTATAAGGTGCATGATAAAGAAAACCTTATTTAACAATTGGTTAGGTACAGTTATGTAGCAGTTTTTGTAAGTAGAAACTAGAGCCTCCTTAGTCTAATTGCCTGCCAGTTAATTACTCTCACTCTTCACAGGGGACTGATTTTTCCCTGCATTTTTTACAAGTTTGTGTTCCCTGAAGGGTCTCAAGTGTACCTCCCAGCCTCACTCCTCCAGCCTCACTCTGGCCTGCAGTTAGATTTGAACTGCAGATAAACTAAAATACTAAATCCAGTTCCTTCTGACATTTCTAAATGCCAACTTCTCTTTCCTAATTCACATTATCAACTATTTTTTATTTAATGTACATTTTGATACCTTATTTTAAGTATTTTTTGACAAAGCATTGGATGGCACTTAAAATTATTTTCTGTTTGAAAATATTTGTCATGAGAAAAAAGCAAAAAATAATTCCTTGACACTTTATTGCACAAAATTTCTATGCCTTTTTTTTTTTTTTTAATATTCCTTAGGCACAGAAATCTTAGAATGTTTTCAAAGCAAGGTTTTTTTTTTTTTTGTTTGTTTGTTTTGTTTTTTGAGACGGAGTTTCACTCATGTTACCCAGGCTGGAGTGCAATGGCGCGATCTCGGCTCACCGCAACCTCCACCTCCTGGGTTCAGGCAATTCTCCTGCCTCAGCCTCCTGAGTAGCTGGGACTACAGGCATGCGCCACCATGCCCAGCTGATTTTATGTATTTTTAGTAGAGACGGGGTTTCACCATGTTGACCAGGATGGTCTCGATCTCTTGACCTTGTGATCCACCCGCCTCGGCCTCCCAAAGTGCTGGGATTACAGGCTTGAGCCACCGCGCCCGGCCTCAAAGCAAGGTTTTTCTTTGGAAACTTTATGTTAGAGTGATGTGTTTTCAGCCCACCTTTATTTTTTTCCTGGTCCTGGGTTACAGTTATGTCTCAGGGTAAACCAAGATACACACCATAACTTTTTCTGCTAAAGTGTCTAGTGAATATCAGCTCCTGGGTCATTTTCTCCCTAAGGACAACCTGAGCTATAGAGTGTAGCTTTTCAAGGGAGCAGGTGAATGACGTGGAGCTAAACTCAGCAATAAGTCTTCTCTCTTCTGTGGGCAAGGAACAGGCAGGAGAGGAGAGTCACATCACCTCTGTGTTGGGCCCAATGTTATGTCACAGTCTCTTTTTGGGCAACATTTAGGTAAGAGAACAAGGTCTCATCAAATAGAGGACCCAGAGATATGTCACAATGCACCTTGTAGGGAGGGTCCAGGCAGGAAACTCACATCACATTGGTTCTGGGCCCAGCAATTAAACATCATGCCTTCTAAGGGCAGTGTCAAGGCCTAATACTAAGGTATGCTACCTTAGTATTAGGCCCACTGATATGTCACAATATCCTCTTGAGGCAGAATATAGAAAGAGTGGGACAGTCATGTGAGCTAGGTTCTTAGCCCAGTGCTATGTCACAACCCCTTCTGTGAGCAGAGGCCAGGTAGGAGAAGAGAGCATTACCTGTGTGATGGGTGCAGGGATTTGTCACAATGTCTTCTGTAGGCAGGACCTAAGCAGTAGAGTTACATCAACCTGGGTGTTGGACCCAGCAAAAGTCACAATGGCCCACATGGGCAGGGCACAGGCAGGAGGGTCATATAACCTGTGCTTGGGGCCCAGCGATATGACACAGTGTCCCCTGGGGAAGAGCCAAGGCTGGAGAGAGGATTCACATCACCTGGATACGAGATCCAATGATGTCACAATGTTCCCTGTGGGCAGTGCCAAGGCAATAGAACAGTCACACTACCTGCTGGGTCCAGGGATATGTCACAGTCCCTTCTGTGGGCTAGGCCAGTGTAGGGCCACTAAATCACTCTGGTGCTGGGAAAGTCATAGGTCATTGTCATACCAGAAGGAATGTTCAGATACAAGATTAGGCATCTAGACTGGAAAGAATCAATACATCAAAAGCATGACCAGACGGTGCATGGTGGCTCATACCTGCAGTCCCAGCACGTTGGAAGGCCAAAGAGGATACCTGGAACCCAGGAGTTGAAGACTATTCTGGGGGCATCATGGTGAGATGACATCGCTATTAAAAAATAACAATTAAAGTTAAAAAATATAAATATAAGGCCGGGCGCGGTGGCTCACGCCTGTAATCCCAGCACTTTGGGAGGCCGAGGCGGGTGGATCACGAGGTCAATAGATCGAGACCATCCTGGTCAACACGGTGAAACCCCGTCTCTACTAAAAATACAAAACATTAGCTGGGCATGGTGGTGCGTGCCTGTAATCCCAGCTACTCAGGAGGCTGAGGCAGGAGAATTGCCTGAACCCAGGAGGCGGAGGTTGCGGTGAGCCGAGATCGCGCCATTGCACTCCAGCCTGGGTAACAAGAGCGAAACTCCGTCTCAAAAAAAAAAATAAATAAAAATAAATAAATAAATATATTCATAGCCTAGACAACATAATAAGATCACATCTTTACTAAAAAGATGATAGATAGACAGACCAGAAAAACAGACAGAACCTGCCAGATAGATAGATAGACAAAGCCAGGCAGACAAAGATAGATGATAGATAGATGATAGATAGATGATAGATAGGTAGATGACAGACAGACAGATAGACAGACAGATAGCTAGCCAGGCAGGATGGCTTATGCCTATAATCCCAGCACTTTGGGAGGTCAAGGCTGGTGGATTGCTTGACCACAGGAGTTCGAGACCAGCCTGAGAAACATGGCCAAATGTCATCTCTACAAAAATAAAAAGTAAAATATACAAAAAAAAAAAAAAAGAAAGAGCCAGCATGGTGGTGCATAACTGTAGTACTAGCTACTGGGGGAGCTAAAACGGAAGAATCCCTGAATCCAAGCAGGATTGTATGTGTGTGTATATATATATATATCACACACACAAAAGAAGAAAAAAATTTAAGACAACAGCAACGTCAGTGTGCAGGAGGAAAGAGCATAAGAGAGAAAGAAAAGGAAAAAATAATAGTAACTTAATGTACTGTGGAAACAAACTCAGAGCGGGGCTAGGAAAAAAAAATTTTTTTAACCACAAAAACAAAAACTAAACCTCAGAAAGGCCCCCAGAGCTGCAGCTACTCTGTAGGCCGGAGGGGGAGGATGACCTGGGTGAGCCCGGGAAGGGAAGGCCGCGTGAGCCGTTATCGCACCCTCTACTGGACCAACACGGTATTGCCGCCAGCTAAAGCTATCTGGTCCACCTTAAACATGTCAAGCAGGCAGCCAGGTCCTTGCCTTGGGGCTGACATCTGGCAGACCCGGCAGCGGACAGAGAAGCCAGCCAGTGTCGAGGGCAGAGGCCCAGCGGGTCCACCCTACAGGCCAGGTGTGGCCGAGTGACGCGCAGGGCTTGAAGCCATCTGTCTGGAATCTAACTGCAACAACCTTCCTTCCCACTGCTCCCCCACATTGTCTGCTGGCCCACCCAACCTCCTAAATAGCTGGGATGATAGGCATGCAACACCTCAACTGGCTAATTTTTTATTTTTAGTAGATACAGGGTTTCACTATGTTGGCCAGGTTGCTCTCGAACTCCTGACCTCAGGTTGTCCACTGGTCTCAGTCTCCCAGTGTTGGGATTACAGGTGGAGGTTGCAGTGAGCCGAGATCCTGCCATTGCACTCTAGCCTGAACAACAAGAGCAAAACTCTGTCTCAAAAAAAAAACAACAAAACCTCAAAATAATAAGAGCCACCTATGACAAATCCACAGCCAACATTATACTGAATGAGAAAAAGCTGGAAGCAGTCTCCTTGAAAACCAGAATGAGACAAGAATGTCATCTGTCATCACTCCTATTCAACATAGTACTGGAAGTTGTGGTCTGGGTAGTCAGGCAAAAGAAAGAAATAAAGGGCATCCAAATACAAAGAAAGGCAATCAAACCATCCTTGTTTATAGATTACATGATTCTGTTTCTAGAAAACCTCATAGTCTCACTCAGCTCAAAAGCTTCTTAAGCTGATGAAGAAGCTTTTGGGTTTTGGCAAAGTCTCAGAATAAAAAATCAATATGCAAAAATTACTAGCATCCCTATCACAAACGATAGTCAAGCCAAATCCTGGTACAAGAACAGAAACACAGGCCGGGCGCGGTGGCTCAAGCCTGTAATCCCAGCACTTTGGGAGGCCGAGGCGGGTGAATCACGAGGTCAAGAGATCGAGACCATCCTGGTCAACATGGTGAAACCCCGTCTCTACTAAAAAACATTAGCTGGGCATGGTGG
>NW_022438227.1:10751-11083 GCF_009761245.1 Sapajus apella | reverse complement strand
AAAAAAAAAAAAAAAAAAAAAAAGAACAGAAACACAGCAATGGAACAGAATAGAGGGCCAGAAATCAAGCTGCACACCCACAACGATCTGACCTTTGACAAAGCTGACATAAAGAAGCAATGGGCCCGGGCGCGGTGGCTCAAGCCTATAATCCCAGCACTTTGGGAGGCCGAGGCGGGTGGATCACGAGGTCAAGAGATCGAGACCATCCTGGTCAACATGGTGAAACCCCGTCTCTACTAAAAAACATTAGCTGGGCATGGTGGCGTGTGCCTGTAATCCCAGCTACTCAGGAGGTTGAGGCAGGAGAATTGCCTGAACCCAGGAGGTGG
>NW_022438227.1:0-10651 GCF_009761245.1 Sapajus apella | reverse complement strand
GGGAAAAGAATTTTCAATAAATTGTGCTGGGAGAACTGGCTAATGATATGCAGAAAATTGAACCTGGACCGCTTCCTTACACCATATACAAAAATTAACTCAAGAAGTATTAAAGACTTAAATGTAAAACCCAAAACTTATAAAAACCCTGAAAGACAACTTAGGCAATACCATTCAGGATACAGGCACAGGCAGACTTCATGACAAAGATGCCAAAGCAATTGCAACAAAAGCAAAAATTAACAAATGGGATCTAATTAAGTTAAAGAGCTTCTGACTGGGCATGGTGGCTCAAGCCTATACAAGCCAGAACTTTGGGAGGCTGAGGTGGGTGGATTACCTGACGTCAAGAGTTCAAGACCAGCCTGGTCAACACAGTGAAACCTCACCTTTACTAACAATAAAAAATTAGCCAGGTGTGGTGGCATACACGTGTAATCCCAGCTATTCAAGAGGCCGAGGTAGGAGAATCGCTTAAACCTGGGTGGCAAAAGTTGCAGTGAGCCGAGACTGAACCACTGCACTGCATCCTGGGAGACAGAATGTCTGTCTCCAATCAATCAATCAATCAATCAATATATAAAGAGTATCTACTAAACAAGTGGAAAATTACGTTTATTTTTTTTGAAACAGAGTTTCACTCTTCATTGCCCAGGATGGAGTGCGATGTTGCGGTCTCAGCTCACCTCAACCTCCGCCTCCTGGGTTCAAGCGATTCTCCTGCCTCAGCCTCCCAGGTAGCTAGGATTACAGGCATGCAGAACCACACCCAGCTAATTTTGTATTTTCAGTGGAGACAGTGTTTCTCCATGTTGGTCAGGCTGGTCTCAAACTCCTGACCTCAGGTGATCCACCTGCCTTGGCCTCCCAAAGTGCTGGGATTAGAGGTGTGAATCACTGTGGCGGCCACAAAATTACATTTTATTAACAATCCATCTGTGAAAATACTGGCTTATTCCTCTTTATTCTTTTTTTTTTTTTTTTTTTAAATAAAGATGGGGTTTCACCATGTTGTTCAGGCTGGTCTTGAACTCCTGACCTCAGGTGATCTGCCCGCCTCCAAAGTGCTTGGATTACAGGCATGAGCCACCACACCCAGCTGGGTTATTCCTCTTTAAAAGGTACAAATATGTCTTTTTAAAAACTTTTAAGTTCAGGACGGGCGCGGTGGCTCAAGCCTGTAATCCCAGCACTGTGGGAGGCCGAGGCGGGTGGATCACGAGGTCAAGAGATCGAGACCATCCTGGTCAACATAGTGAAACCCTGTCTCTACTAAAACTACAAAAAATTAGCTGGGCATGGTGGCGCGTGCCTGTAATCCCAGCTACTCAGGAGGCTGAGGCAGGAGAATTGCCTGAACCCAGGAGGCGGAGGTTGCGGTGAGCCGAGATCGCGCCATTGCACTCCAGCCTGGATAACATGAGTGAAACTCTGTCTTAAATAATGGGTACTAGAACTAAAAACTGACTTTTAAGTTCAAAGGTACAAGTGCAGGTTTGTGACATAGGTAAACTTGTGTCATGATGGTTTGTTGTATAGATTATTTAATAACTCAGGTATTAAGCCTAGTACCCATTAGTTATTTTTTCTGATCCTCTTTCTCTTCCCACCTTTTACTTTTTAAAAGAACCTAGTGTGTGTCGTTCCTTGTTGGGAGCCCTCCCGTGTGAATACCTCAGAGCAGGTATTCACTATAGGGAGGTTGAGCCCAGGAGCAGGGCCTCCAGGCAGAGGGAAGTCAAGAGAGGGAAGTCGAGGACAAAAGAAAAAGGAGAATCTAGTTAAAAGATAACCAGACGGGCGAAACCAGATGGCCTGCATTCATGAGGAACAAGGTTTTTTGCTACAGAAACTTGCTTATGAGCACCAAAGATATTATTATCTTCTATAACCACCTATTGCTTAGCTGCCAATTTATTGTACAGAATTGATGATTTAGCTACTTGTTTCTCTCCTTACCATGATGTCAATCAGACCCTAAAAATGTATATATATTCTGAGCCTTGAGAAATAAAGTTGATGATTGAGCACTGTCTCTTCATCCCTCCTGACCCCGCTTTCTGTCTTCTTTTTTCCTGCGCACTTCCCAGTCAGGTTGGAACCCTCTTGCTGGTCAAGAGTTCCTGCCAGACGTGGCACCCAAACAGGGACCTGAAATTGGGGATCTTAGTGACGCTTAGGTGAGTGGCTACAGCGGTAACAAAAGCCTGAAGAGTTTTTGTAAATACAAAGGTTTGAGAAGTTTTTGTAAATACAAAGGTTAGTGATTGAAAGTAATCAGGAGTAAAAATGGAGCAACTAGAGTCAAAAGAACATAAGTTGTCTGTACATTTATTGCATTCTATGATTAAGGCTCGAGGTCATGATGTAAAATTTAGTCAGGTACAGGACTTTTTGCAAATTATTCGTGAATTGTGTCCCTGGGTTCCTGAAGGAGGAAGTTTGGATGAAAGGGCTTGGGGACTTATTGGAGAAAGAATTAATCAATTTTGTTCTCAAAGTAACAATCTACCTCAAACTGCTATATTAACCACTGTTTGGAGTAAGCTTCGTGGCTGTGTTTGTCCTTCTCTGCTGTCCCCTGCCCCTCCTAATTCCACGCCGCCTTTGCCTGTCCCTGAGCCCAGGGCTTATCAGGTACAAGCAGGTCCTGCACCAGGAGACTCAGCATTTCCCCCGATACCGCCTGAACAAGAGAAAATGGCTGAAAGAGGTTCTTTTTTTTTTTTTGAGACGGAGTTTCGCTCTTGTTACCCAGGCTGGAGTGCAATGGCGCGATCTCGGCTCACCACAACCTCCGCCTCCCGGGTTCAGGCAATTCTCCTGCCCCAGCCTCCTGAGTCGCTGGGATTACAGGCACGTGCCACCATGCCCAGCTAATTTTTCGTATTTTTAGTAGAGACAGGGTTTCACTATGTTGACCAGGATGGTCTCGATCTCTTGACCTCGTGATCCACCCGCCTCGGCCTCCCAAAGTGCTGGGATTACAGGCTTGAGCCACCGCGCCCGGCCTGAAAGAGGTTCTTATAGTCATCATAGTGAGTATGATTCTGACCCTTATGATGTTCCCCTTCAGGAGATCGTGGTGCAGACCCCTAAACCTCCAGAAAATACGCCTAACTGGCAGCCTGGTCCCATTATGCTTACCCTACCCCCTGACTTTTTAAAACAGTTTCAGGATTTACTTTCACTTTGTTCTCGTGCCCTTACTAATCAACAATGTTTTTCTGTAGTGCAGGGAAATGAAACAAATATGGGAAGTTACTCTCCTGGGGGTATGCCTTTAACTTTGCCAGTTACAGACACTGCTCCTGTGACTCCTTTAACACATGCTTCGTTGTCAAATAAAAGAGGATTTTCTGATGTAGATAATATGTTTCCTTCTCTTTTTCCTGTTATGGAAGTTCATGATGCTCAAGGACAAGTAGTTCGTAGATATCAGCCTATTCCACCAAAAACTTTAAAAGAATTAAAAGAGGCTGTTGCTCAATATGGCCCTACTGCTCCTTATACTGTTTCTCAGAAAATTTAACTGGAGAAGCACTTCCTCCTCATGATTGGGGTCGGCTTGCTAAAGCGTGCCTTTCTGGCGGTGATTATCTCCTCTGGAGAGCTGATTATGCTGATCATGCTTTTGATTAGGCACAAAGAAATCGTGCTCACCAAATTCCAGTTACTTTGGATATGCTTATGGGAAAGGGACAGTATGAGGGTCTTAATGCTCAAATATAACTTTCTGAAATAGCTTATGGGCAAATTAATATTTTAGCCTTGCAAGCGTGGAAACAACTGCCAAAGACAGGGGTTAAAACTGAGGAATTGGCAAAAATTAAACAAGGCCCTGATGAGGCATATCAAGATTTTGTGTCTTGCTTACTTCAGGCAATTGGCAGATTAATGCAGGATGGAGAAGCCAGCGCTCTATTAAACAGTTGGCATATGAAAATGCTAACACATGGCCGGGCGCGGTGGCTCAAGCCTGTAATCCCAGCACTTTGGGAGGCCGAGGCGGGTGGATCACGAGGTCAAGAGATCGAGACCATCCTGGTCAACATGGTGAAACCCCGTCTCTGCTAAAAATACAAAAAATTAGCTGGGCATGGTGGCGTGTGCCTGTAATCCCAGCTGCTCAGGAGGCTGAGGCAGGAGAATTGCCTGAACCTAGGAGGCGGAGGTTGCGGTGAGCCGAGATTGCGCCATTGCACTCCAGCCTGGGTAACAAGAGCGGAACTCCGTCTCAAAAAAAAAAAAAAAAAAGAAAATGCTAACACAGCATGTCAAGCAGCTATACGGCCATGGAAAAAGAGAGGCACTCTTACTGATTATATCCGCCTTTGTGCCAATATTGGTCCTGCTTATCAGCAAGGATTAGCCATGGCTGCTGCCCAAGCAGGAATGTCTGTTGCCGCCTATGTAAAACAAAAATTTAATAATAAGGGAGGACAATGACTTAGTGTTTTAAGTGTGGTAATTCTGGACATATTGCCCGGCAATGTCAGTCTGATGGGACTGAGAAAAGAAAAATACCTCCGAATTCTTATAATAATGAAAGACAACCTGGAGAATGTCCTCGTTGTCATCGAGGAAATCATTGGGCCAATAAGTGCCGCTCTAAGCGAGATGAACAAGGAAATTATTTACAGCCTAAGTCGGGAAGTGGCCAGAGGGGGCTGTCCCAACCCCCACAGAAAGTCGGGGCACCTGTCCTCCAGGAGACACCCAATCCAGGAATGGCAAATCCATTTCTCAACTCTACAGGGCAACACCAGGTAGTGCAGGACTTGACCTCTGTCCCTCCTCCCGAGAAGTATTAACTCCAGAAATGGGCCCACAAGCTATTCCTACAGGAACTTTGGACCTTTGCCTCAAGGCCATTTTGGCCTTCCGTTAGGCAGAAGTGGATGGACTATGAAAGGACTACAAGTACTTCCTGGGGTCATAGATGCAGATTATACGGGAGAAATTAAAGTTGTGGCCTGGGCACCTCGAGGAATATTTACTTTGACTCCTGAGAAGCCTATTGCTCAGCTCCTTCTTATGCCTATAAATACTTCCATAGGCAAATCTCTTTCCACTGAGACACGAGGACGTTCAGGTTTTGGGTCCTCAGATCATGCTTATTGGGTGCAATCTATTACTGCTTCTTGCCCTGAATTGACATTATGGATTAATGGCAAGACTTTTAAAGGACTGCTAGATACTGGAGCTGATATTTCTTTTTTTTTTTTTTTTTTTTTTTGAGACGGAGTTTCACTCATGTTACCCAGGCTGGAGTGCAATGGCGCGATCTCGGCTCACCGCAACCTCCGCCTCCTGGGTTCAGGCAATTCTCCTGCCTCAGCCTCCTGAGTAGCTGGGACTACAGGCACGCACCACCATGCCCAGCTAATTTTTTGTATTTTTAGTAGAGACGGGGTTTCACCATGTTGACCAGGATGGTCTCGATCTCTTGACCTCGTGATCCACCCGCCTCGGCCTCCCAAAGTGCTGGGATTACAGGCTTGAGCCACCGCGCCCGGCCGGAGCTGATATTTCTATTATCTCTGCCAATCATTGGCCTTTGCAATGGCCTTGTTCTCCCTCTATGACTTCCTTACAAGGAATTGGAATGAGTTAAAATCCTAAACAATCTAGTATTTTACTAAAATGGACTGATGACGAAGAACATGAGGGACATTTCCGACCTTATGTCCTCCCAGGACTTCCATTTAATTTATGGGGTCGAGATGTTTTAGAGATAATGGGAGCTAAACTTGTTACAGGGAATATTGCTTGGCAACTTATGAAAGACCAAGGCTATCAAGAAGGGAAAGGTCTGGGTAAAAACTTACAAGGAATAACAGAGCCTGTTTGTCCTTCCCCAAAATACGACAAACGGGGTTTCGGGTATTTTTCCTAGGGGCCACTAATCCTCCCGATGCCCATGCTGATGCTATTTGCTGGAAATCTGACTCTCCAGTGTGGGTAGAACAGTGGCCCCTATCCAAAGAAAAAATTTCTGCTGCCCGAGAGTTGGTTCAGGAGCAACTTGAGGCAGGACATATCCAACCTACTCAAAGCCCTTGGAATTCTCCAATTTTTGTTATTAGAAAAAAATCTCGTAAATGGAGACTTTCACAGGACTTAAGAAAGGTGAATGAAACTATGGAAATAATGGGGCCTCTTCAACCTGGCCTGCCATCTCCTGTGGCAACACCTCAGAATTGGAAACTGATTATTATTGATTTAAAAGACTGGTTTTTTACTATACCTCTTGCTCCACAAGATTGTAAAAGATTTGCTTTTAGTGTTCCATCTACTAATTATGAACAACCTTGGGACAGATATGAATGGGTAGTGTTGCCTCAAGGCATGGCAAATAGCCCTACTCTGTGTCAGACTTTTGTTGCAAAGGCTATTCTTCCTGTAAGACAACAACATCCTAATATTACTCTTATTCATTATATGGACGATATGCTGATTGCTGCATCGTCTAATGCTCATTTACAGCCCGCTTTTGTGCAACTACAAAGTTGTTTGGCTAATGCTGGATTGGTAATGGCTCCAGAAAAAATCCAATCATCTGCTCCTTATCACTATTTAGGACGAGTAATTGAGTCACAAAAAATATCTTATGAAATTCCAAAACTAAATACTTCTCAGTTAAAAACTTTTAATGAAGGGCCGGGTGCGGTGGCTCAAGCCTGTAATCCCAGCACTTTGGGAGGCCGAGGCGGGTGGATCACGAGGTCAAGAGATCGAGACCATCCTGGTCAACATGGTGAAACCCCGTCTCTACTAAAAATACAAAAAATTAGCTGGGCATGGTGGTGCGTGCCTGTAATCCCAGCTACTCAGGAGGCTGAAGCAGGAGAATTGCCTGAACCCAGGAGGCGGAGGTTGCGGTGAGCCGAGATCGCGCCATTCCTTCCCCTCCAGCCTGGCAAGCAAGAGGGTACCTCCTTCTCAAAAAAAAAAAAAAAAAAAAAAAAAACTCTTAATGACTTCCAAAAATTTCTAGGTGACTTAAATTGGATCAGACCTAGTCTCAAGCTTACCACAGGAGACTTAAAACCCTTATTTGACATTTTGAAAGGACCTTCTAACCCTACTTCCCCATGCCAGCTTACTCCTGAGGCTGTACAAACACTCCAGATTGTTCAAAGAGCCTTGGCAGAACAAAAATTAAATAGAATACAGGACAAAACACCCTGGAGTTTTTGTGTGTTACGTACACAGTACATGCCTACAGGTGTTTTCTGGCAACAAGGAATATTATAATGGTTACATCTTCCTGCTAGCCGCGGTAAAGGAGTCACTCCTTACTATGATTTAGTTGCTGCTCTGGTTGCTAAAGGCAGAACTCGTGCTCTTGCACTGTTTGGATATGAGCCTCCAAAAATAGTAGTTCCCTGTTCAGGCCCTCAGCAAACTTGGCTCTGGCAGTTTTCAGAAACTTGGCAAGTTGCTTTTGCTGGATTTCCAGGAAAAATCGGTTGTCATCTTCCAGCTGATAAAATTTTACAATTTTATGCTTTAAATTCTCTTATTTTTCCTCAAAAATGTGTTAAAACACCTTTGTCTCAGGCACAACTAGCATTCACAGATGGATCCTCCTCTGGCATTGCTGCTGGCACTGTCAACAAGCAGCCCCTTTCTTTTCAGACGCAGGAAACTTCAGCTCAACGAGTTGAGCTCCTTGCAGTACAATTTGTTCTGCTCCAATGGGATATTCCTCTTAACATTTATTCTGAGAGCCAATATGTAGTTCAACTTGTGCAAGCTCTGGAGACTGCTCCTTTGTGTTCTTCAGACTCCTCCACTATTATTCATTTTTTGATTCCATTGCAGGACTCCATTTGACAGCGCCGTCATTCTTTTTTCATAGGACACATTAGAGCTCACTTTAACCTACCAGGACCTCTCCGTGACGGTAATCAACAAGCTGATTCCCTCACTCATTCTCTGTTTCCTGTTTTAGCCCCTTTACAACAGGTACAAGCCTCTCATGCCTTGCATCGTCAAAATGCCCGCAGTCTTCGTTTACAATTTAAAATTACTCGAGGCCGGGCACGGTGGCTCAAGCCTGTAATCCCAGCACTTTGGGAGGCCGAGGCGGGTGGATCACAAGGTCGAGAGATCGAGACCATCCTGGTCAACATGGTGAAACCCCGTCTCTACTAAAAATACAAAAAACATTAGCTGGGCATGGTGGTGCATGCCTGTAATCCCAGCTACTCAGGAGGTTGGAGGCAGGAGAATTGCCTGAACCCAGGAGGCGGAGGTTGCGGTGAGCCGAGATCACGCCATTGCACTCCAGCCTGGGTAACAAGAGTGAAACTCCGTCTCAAAAAAAATAAAATAAAATAAAATAAAATTACTGGAGAACAGGCTCGACAGATTGTTAAACAATGTTCTGCCTGTCTTCCTCACTTGCTAGTTCCTGTTCATTATGGAGTTAACCCTCGAGGGCTACAGAGTGGCCACATATATCAAATGGATGTCATTCATTTTGCACCTTTTGGTAAATTTCAATATATACATGTAACCATTGACACCTTTTCTCATTTTCTAGTGGCCTCTGCTCATACCGGAGAAGCTGTTAAAGATGTTATAGCCCATTGCTTATTGGTCTTTTCTATTTTAGGCCCTCCTAAAATCCTTAAAACAGATAATGCTCCTGCTTACACCAGCAAAGGATTTAATCACTTTTGTTCTCAGTTTGGCATTCAGCATCGTACAGGTATACCCTAAAATCCACAGGGACAAGGAATTGTTGAACGTGCTCATGCAATTTTGAAATTGACTTTACAAAAAATTAAAAAGGGGGAGTCAGGAGCTGATCTGCATAGGACTCCTCATACTTGGCTCAGACATGCTATGTTTTAAATTTTTTGACTTTTGATGCAGAAGGACATTCTGCTGCAGAACGCTTTTGGCACCCTAGCCCTAAGGCACAAGTTGAGGTGCTTTGAAAAGATGTACTGACTAACAAATGGAATGAGGCCGGGCGCGGTGGCTCAAGCCTGTAATCCCAGCACTGTGGGAGGCCGAGGCGGGTGGATCACGAGGTCAAGAGATCAAGACCATCCTGGTCAACATGGTGAAAGCCCGTCTCTACTAAAAATACAAAAAATTAGCTGGGCATGGTGGCGCGTGCCTGTAATCCCAGTGACTCAGGAGGCTGGGGCAGGAGAATTGCCTGAACCCGGGAGGCGGAGGTTGCGGTGAGCCGAGATCGCGCCATTGCGCTCCAGCCTGGGTAACAAGAGCGAAACTCCGTCTCAAAAAAAAAAAAACACACACACAAAAAAAACAAATGGAATGGACCTGCTCCCGTCCTTATTTGGGGACGAGGACATGTTTGTGTTTTTCCTAGATCTGCTGAAAGTCCTCTGTGGGTTCCGGGGCGGTTGGTGAAACATGGACCTCCTCTCAAGGGGAAAGCCCGGGACCCTGATCCCTCGACTGAGACGACTGCATTTGTTCCCTCCACCGCCACGTCATCGTCGAAGGAGAACGTCGGCCTGCCCAGAACACACAGCATCTTCCCACTTGGGGTCAACTAAAGTGCCTTTGTGCTGAAGCAGCCCAACTTGTGGACTCTCAGGGTACCCCAAGAACTCCGGCTGTAATGTTCATAGCTGTGATGGCTATTTTGTCTTGTCAGGTTCCAGGGGGATGGGCGGAAGAGCAATCTTTGTGGGCTTATGTGCCAGATCCTCCTGTGTTGCGCCCTGTCACTTGGAATGACCCACCCTTTACTGTGTACTTGAATGATACTACTATTTTTGGGCTTCCTTCCTCTTCTCATATTAGGCCCCAGAAGGCAGCATATGCATTCACTGGCCAAGCTGCTGCACCTCCTGTGTGCTTTTATGCCTTCCGTATTTGGGGTGGGGTCCCTTATAGACAACAGATGAATGATAACTCTAACTTAGGACCTAATTGCTTGGATTTGGGACACTGACAACAGTGGACTTTTGAAGGGGAGCCCGATTTTAGACCAGAAGAAACTTATGCCAATAGGGATTGGGAAATGTCTTATTTAGGTATTAAAGAATCTGAAAATGTAACAACTATGTATTCCCCTGTTCCAAAAAACCCTTCCTGTGTTTCCTTTGTACAATCCTTTTTGGGAATCCTTCCTTGGAGGCGATGTTATCATGGACAGGTTGTAACATACATTTTACCGACAGGTTTAACTTTGTATGATTGGTCTGTTCCTGCTCCATCAGCTACAGGGTATGATCGGTATGAAAGTCCAGGCGGGTGGATGACTCCTCTTTTAACAACTCCCTCTGGCCAAACTCATTCCTCTATTTGGAGATTGTTTTTAGCTTTATACCCTAGTAGTATGAAAACTGGCATAAGAAGTGATTATTCCCCAAAAGGATTGCAATTAATTTATGTACAGGCCGGGTGCGGTGGCTCAAGCCTGTAATCCCAGCACTTTGGGAGGCCGAGGCGGGTGGATCGCGAGGTCAAGAGATCGAGACCATCCTGGTCAACATGGTGAAACCCCGTCTCTACTAAAAATACAAAACATTAGCTGGGCATGGTGGTGCGTGCCTGTAATCCCAGCTACTCAGGAGGCTGAGGCAGGAGAATTGCCTGAACCCAGGAGGCGGAAGTTGCGGTGAGCCGAGATCGCGCCATTGCGCTCCAGCCT
>NW_022438226.1:0-17162 GCF_009761245.1 Sapajus apella | reverse complement strand
GTCTAGAAAGCACAGTAATAGTTACTAAAGGTTGGAAGGAAGAAGGGGGATGGGCAGAGGTCAGAAATAGACACAAAGTTACACTTAGATGAGAGGAATGAATTGTTCCTGGCTGTTCCACAGTCAAGTGACCAGAGGCTAACACAACATCACACCCTTTTCACAAAATCTGGGAGATTCCAAATGTTTTCACAGCAAATAAATTAACTGTTTCTGATAATAGAGCCTCTAAATATCCTGATTTTATCATTCCTCTGTGTCTGCATTAATCAAAATGCCCCATTCTAACTCCCTGCATTGTATACCTTTACTATATGACCAACGTTTTAAAAAACAATTTAAATACACAATGCTAACATTCATGAGGACCACAAAACACACTGAACTTCCAAAGCAATCCTGAGAAATCCAAACTACCTCAGTTGTGTCACACTTCCCGATGTTAAATTTCATTGAAAAGCTAGGGACCCCATTCCACACAGAGCAGTGGAACAGATTAGAGGACCCAGATGTAAACCCTCACCCCTAACACCATCTGATCTTCAACAAAATCCACAAAAATAAGCTTTCGAGAAAGGACTCCCTCCTTTCAATAGATAGCGCTGGCATGACTAGCCAGCTGCAGAAGAAAAACAGTGGGCCCCGTGTCTTACGGTGTACAGACATAAACTCAAGATGAATGAAAGATGTAAATGCAAGACCTCACATATGAAAAGCCTGCAAAAAAAAAAACACCTAGAAACACCCTTCCTGACAGAGGATTTGGCACAGCATGGATGTGTCTCAGTCTCCAAAAGCAAGCGCAACTAAAACAATTATTGCCCAGTGGCACCTAATACACAGAAGAGCTGCTGCACAGAAGAAATGACCAACAGAGTGAACAGACAGCCTGCACAACGGGAGAAAATGTTCCCACGCATGCATCTGATGAAGGCTAATATCCAGGATCTACCTTAAAGATGTTAAATCAATCAGGAAAATAAAAACTCAATAAAGAAAGGGCAAGAGGCAGGAAATCATGCACCTCAAAAGAAGGCTTACAGCAACCAACAGACATGACAACATTTCTCTACCTCAGTCATCAACAGAAAAAGGCAAAGCAAAAGGCCCACGAGATAGTACTGCACACTGGCCAGAATGACGATTAGGACACGGTCCGCAAGAACGAATGCAGGCGAGGCAGAGAAGAGGGATGCTGCTCTGCTGCTGGTGGAAATGCAAACCAGTTCAGACACCATGGAAAGCAACGTGGGGATTTCTCAAATGACTTTCTCCACATCACGAATACTCACAAAAATGTCCATGAAAGCCACGCTAACATTCCGTCTCCTTCCACTCACTATAAATACTACCAATAACAAAACACTAATTTTTGAAGGTGCCAGCCAGTGTAGACTTACAGAAAGGTAACCTCTTCAACACTATTGGTGGAGATGTAAACTAGTATACACACTATGAGAAACAGCAGGAGGTTCCTGAAAAACTTCACAGTACAACTACCATGTCAGCTTGCAGCCCCACCACTGGTTCCACATGTAAAGCAGTTGAAATCCCTGGGCTGAAGAGAGCTATCTGCCTTCCATGGTTACTGAGGCACTTGTAATTGTGGCCAAGGTACAGAACCAACCTACCCGTCCACACACAGCTGCAGGGATGAAGAAACTGCTGTACAGATACACCACGGAATATGTTCCAGCCATAAAGCTCTGAGAAATCCTGCCACCTGCAGCCACATGAAGAAACCTGGAGAACATCAGGTCCAACAAATGAGCCTGGTAGACAAAGTCCCATTCCACACCATCTCAGGCATGCAGACTGAAAACATCTTCATCTCCTAGAAGCAGAAAGTTCAATTGGGGTTACTAGAAGTCACTGGGAAGATGGAGAGGATCTGGGAAGGAATCAGTAATGGGTAAAAACTTACCCTCATGGGAGCAATCAATTCTGGTCTTCTATTCCACAGCAGGGTGACTAGCCTTAACACAAATGTATCATATGCCTTAAAGTAGCTAGAAGAAAATATTCTCAATGTTGTTACCACACAAAAAAATTGTTAACTATACGAGGTGAAGAGATGCTAAATAACCCAATTTGATGATTACTCAACATACACGTCTCAAAATCTTCTGTGTACCCTCTGATTATATACATTTATATATGCCAAATGGTGTTTTAAGATATATAAAGAAAACAATGCCAAAATTCTCATGGAAATGTGAAACACCCTGCATTTCCAAAGTTATCCTGAGAAACACAAACCATGTGGCATGTATCACATTCCCTGAGTTCTAATTAAATGAAAATCCCTAGTTAACCAACCCATATGTCACTGGTAAACACAGAGAAATACAGACCAGTGAGCAAAATGAGGGTGTTCAATAATAAACACAAATTTATATAGAGAGAACACATTTTTCAAAACACTACCAAACTGACGCAATGGGAAAGGTTTTCAAAACTAGGTATCCACATGCAAAAGAATAATACAGGACTCTTATGGTATGAAATACACAAAAATCAACTAAAAAGGATGAAAGATTATACACAAAACTTGCAACAATAAAGACAACCTCGGGTGTGCGTGTATTTATTGCAACTTGGATGTATGCGCATGATTTGCAAAAACTAACAAAAATACAAGGAAAAGAAAATCATGGACAATGGACTCCTTTGGTAGTGATTTTGTTTTTTCTTGATTAGTAACCAACAGCACGGCTAACCAAGAAATTATACATGTGGGGTCACGTCAAACTGAAGAGTTTGTGCCTAATAAACAATGAACAAAATGAAAAGGCATACCAAAAATTATAAGAAAATTTAGGCAAACATTCAGTTGGATAAGGAGTTATTTTTGAAAAGGTACAAGCCAGCCGGTAACACTACCAGCTGGCCAAAAAAAAGCAGAAAAATAACCAAACCAAATAACCTGAAGAGATATTTGTGCAGACAAGAACCTGACGCAACCTTTGCAAAAATGCAGTTACCATTACTACGCATGAGAAAAATGAAGATCTAAACCACACTCAGATCTTATCTCACTCCAACTAGAATGAACACTACAAACAGATTAAAATATTTAAAAAGACAACTTCTAGTATGAATTTCCACAAAGGGGAACTGTTTGTGGAAACATAAATTAGTATTAATGCTGTAAAAAACAGTTGGGGGGTCCTGCAAAGAATAGAAAAGAAAACTACCATACCATCTAGCATTCCCACTACTAGGTATACATTCAACCTACCTGTCCATCCACAGATAAAGGGATCAAGAAACTCTTGTTATGTATACAATAGGGAATGTTCTTCGGCCACCAAAATGATGAAAGTGTCATGTGGAGCAACCCAGATGAACCTGGAAAACATTACGTTAAATGTAATAAGCTGGGCCAAGAAAGACAAACACTGAATCTTAAGATGTCTATGGTAAAGAGGTAGAAAGCACAATATTGGTTACCAGGGTCTGGGAGACAGAGGGGAAGTAGGGATTGGTTATGGAAGCAAAGTTATCTTAACCTTTAAGGAATAAATCTGAGTGTTCTCTTCCTCAGCCTGGTGACTGAAGTTAACAATATTGTATTTTTCAAAAGAACAAGAAAGGAGAATTTTGAGTGTTCTCTCCACACAAAAACAATACCTTATGAGGGAATAGAGATCCTAAGTATCCTGATTTGATCATTACCCAATCTATATATGTGAAAATGTACCCCTAATTATGCACCTTTATGCTGTGGAAAAAAGTTAACAGAAATAAATACATACTGCTAAAAATCACATAAGAGCAATTCATATCTAAAGAATTCTGAGAAATACAATCAAAGTGAGGACCCACAATCCTCGATATTAAATCACACCGCCAAGCTGCAGTTATGCAGCAGATATACGGTACTTGCATAAAAGCAACACCTAGAACTGTGGACAAAACCAGGGAAGACAAAACAAGATCAATGCAAATATGGACACAGCAAACTCACTTTGATAAAGACCACCGCAATGTGGAAGGCAGAGTCTGCTCAATGAATACCTTTGAGAAAAATGGTATCTGCATGCAGAAGAGAGAAACAGGACCTTGATTTTACATGATATATGAAAATCAACCCCCCCACACAAAAAACAAACAAACAAACAATACCCCGAAGACCTGAACAAAAGATCATAAACCACAAAATGTTTTTAACTAAAACACAGGTTGAGCATATATTCTGGGTCACTTGAGTCTCTGCTCAACTTTGCAAAGAGAAAAAAAAACAAACACCCTGGAAGAAAAACCTCATTAACAATTAAATGCTTTGTCACTGATAAGTGTTTTCTTATATGGGTGACCAAAATAACATGCATAAAATGCAAAAATAAACATGGACTACATCAACCTGAAAAGTTTCTGCACAGCAAAGAAACTACTTTCCAAATAAAAAAAGCATCCTATAGATTAGGCAAAAATTTCAGGTAATCATGTAATTCATGAGTTGTCATCTAAGGTGTACACAAAAAACACTACAAAGTAGCAAATGAATCTAGTATTTCGCAAAGGACCTGAACAGACAATTCTGCGACATAAAATCGAACAACAGATAAAAGGTCCTCAAAATTAACTACCCAACAAAGTTAACTGTGTGTGGTTTAATTGAAAACCACACACAGATAATCTCACACTTACTGAATATTCCTAGAAAGTTGTTTAAAAATAGGAGAGGCCAGGCTCAGTGGCTGACACCAGTAATCCCAGAACTTTGGGAGTCTGAAGGAGCAGATCACCTGAGGTCGAGTTTGAAACCAGCCTGATCAATATGGAGAAACCCCGTCTTTACCACTGATACAAAAATGAGCCTGGCGTGGTGGCGGGCCCCTGTAGTCCCAGCTACTCAGGAGGCTGAGGCAGGAAAATTGCTTGAACCCGGGAGCGCAGGTTGCAATGAGGCCAGATGGCACCACTGCACTCCAGCCGGCTTGGGCAGAGCGAGACTGTCTCCAAAAAAAAAGAAAAAAAAAAAAAGGAACGCGGGTATGGTTTTGGAGAAACCATACACTGCAGATGAAAATGAACATCAGAATACACACCACGGAAAACAGCTAAATACCTGGAGACTCCTCAGAGAATTGACACTACAGATGTCCCCTGCTCTACTGTGCTCTAGCGAGGTCTTTTTCTAAAGGTCCTGAGACGTCAAAATAACCCTGGACCTCAGCTCAGAGGCCCAGGGGCTCGGAGGGTCCCAGGTCCCGCGCTTCGCCGCAGCCTCTGGGACAGGCGCTCCTATCTGCTGGACGCGGGTCGCACGCCGTTCCCGGCCAGGATGCGGATGCTGGAGCGGCCAGGACCCCACAACCGCCGCCATGCAGACCACTGGGGCCCCGAGGCTCACAAGGAGTCAGGGCCCAAAAGGGAGCGGCGGGGAAGGGGCAGGGAGGCCCGGAGGGTTCCCGGTGGGGTCCATGCCCCGCCACTTACCGCGCAGACCTGACTCCTGCTCCCCCATCACCTGGAAGCCACTACGGCTTCTCCGAAGCTCACTGCGACCGCGCGGCCGCTTCTGGCTGCCGCCTCTGCCGGCTGGGACTGCGCCGCCGCTCCTGGCCGCCGCCGCTTGTGCCGGCTGGGACCGCGCCGCTGTTTCTGGACGCCGCCGCTTGTGCCGGCTGGGACCGCGCCGCTGTTTCTGGACGCCGCAGCCTCTGCCGACGGGTCCCGCGCCGCCGTTTCTGGCCGCCGCCGCCTCTGCCGACTGGTCCCGCGCGGCCGTTTCTGGCCGCCGCCGCCTCTGCCGGCTGGTCCCGCGCCGCCGCTCCTGGCCGCCGCGGCCTCTGCCGACTGGTCCCGCGCCGCCGTTTCTGGCCGCCGCGGCCTCTGCCGACGGGTCCCGCGCCTCCATTTCTGGACGCCGCGGCCTCTGCCGACGGGTCCCGCGCCGCCGTTTCTGGCCGCCGCCGCCTCTGCCGACTGGTCCCGCGCGGCCGTTTCTGGCCGCCGCCGCCTCTGCCGGCTGGTCCCGCGCCGCCGCTCCTGGGCGCCGCCGCTCCTGGCCGCCGCGGCCTCTGCCGACTGGTCTCGCGCCGCGGTTTCTGGACGCCGCCGCCTCTGCCGGCTGGTCCCGCGCCGCCGCTTCTGGACGCCACCGTCTCTGCCGGCACGCCGCCGCTTTTGCTCGCTCCCACCGACGCCTCGGCTTTTGCTGGGGCCCCGCGTGAACCACCGTCTCGGCTTCCGTAGAGGCGCGCACGCCCGCAGCGTCCCTAGCGACTGGCTGACGCACGACCCCCTCTTAAAGGGGCCGCGGCTCAGACTGCACAGAAGCAGCCTCGCACTGGGGCACAGGCGGAGCCTCTGCCCAGCCCTGGCGGTGGACAAAAGGCTCCAGTGTCTCCTCCCGGCTCTAGCGCCCTGGAGGTGGCAGGAGTGGAGCCCTGTGACCCCAGCCCCGAGATCGGCTCCCTTTGCCTGGGGAGCTTCCAGGACCTGCCCCTGCCCCTCTCTGGACCTCAGCTTCACAATCCGGAAAGGAAGTGGCCTGGCCGGAGCTCTGGGGTCCCTCAAGCGCGGCGCCTCAGGATGCAGGGCGGGCTCCCTGGTCCCTCTGCAGAGGGGGGCCTTAGAACCACGGAAATCGGGGACTGGAGGGACAGTCCCGAGGGCAGCAGGGCCTCCCGGCGTTCCTGTCCCATCCGTCCTGTGGGAGCCCGGGGGCCACGCTAGGGCCCAGACACCGCGGCCTCACCGGGGCTGCCTGGGTCACCTGCTCCCCAGGAGGCAGGCAGGGGCCCTGGGGTCCAGCGCTGCCCACCTCACCTCCATCCTAGGTCAGTCCCAGAGGGGCCCTGCGGACTGGACCCAGCCAACCCCTTCCCAGGGAGAGGGACCCGCATCGCATCTGTCTCTGTGACACCCACGGGAGGGCCGCGCTGGCCTCTCCCGGGGATCTGGGGCGAGGCAGGGGAATCCCAGCCACCTGGCCCACATGCTGAAACCTCGTCTCTACTACAAATACAAAAATTAACCGGGCGTGGTGGCGCCCGCCTGTAATCCCAGCTACTGGAGGGGCTGAGGCAGGAGAACCGCTTGACCCCGAGGAGGAGGTTGCAGATCTGGGGTCACTGCAGTCTCCGCCTCCCAGGCTGAAGCAATTCTGCCTCAGCTTCCCGAGTAGCTGGGATTACAGGCACCCACCACCGTGCGCGACTAATATTTGTATTTTTAGTAAAGACAGGGTTTCACTATGTTGCTCAGGCTCGGCTCAAACTCCTGACATTGTGATCTGCCATCTTGGCCTCCCAATGTGCTGAAATTACAGGTGTGAGCCACCTTGCCCGGCCGGGTCAGGAGTTCAAGACCAGCCTGACCAACATGCTGAAACCATGTCTCTACTAAAAATACAAAAATTAGCCAGGCGTGATGGTACATGCCTGTAATCCCAGCTACTTGGGAGGCTGAAGCATGAGAATCACTTGAACCCAGGAGGGGGAGGTTCCAGTGAGCCGAAATCAAGCCACTGTACTCCAGCCTGGGTGACAGAGCGAGACTTCATCTCAAAACAAAATCGAAAACGAAATAATATTCAAAATGGTAAAGACAGAAAGTAGAATGGTGGTTGCCACGGGCTGGCAGAGGAGGGAATGGGGAGTTTGTATTTAACGGGTAGAGAGTTTTAGTCTTACAAGATGAAAAGAACCATCCGGGCATGGTGGCTCACACCTGTAATCCCAGCATTTTGGGAGGCCGAGGCGGGCAGATCACCTGAGGTCAGGAGTTTGAGACCAGCCAGGCCAACATGGAGATACCTTGCCTCTACGAAAAATACAAAAATTAGCAGGGTGTGGTTGTGGACGCCTGTAATTCCAGCTACATAGGAGGCAGAGGCAGGAGAATTGCTTCAACTTGGGAGGTAGAAGTTGCAGTGAGCTGTGATCCTGCCACTGCACTCCAGCCTGGGTGACAGAAGGAGACTCTGCCTCAAAAAAAGAAAAAGAAAAGAGCCATGGAGACTGATGGCAGTGATGGTTGTGTGACATTATGAACACATTTAATATGTTTAATGTGACTCAACTCTGTACCTAAAAACAGTCAGGATGGTAGATTTTATGTTAAGTATAAATTACCACAGTATTTTAAAAATTGAAAGAAAATCAGGAGCAAAGATTTTACCAAAGCAATGTGTAGATGACGAATGCATGAAAAAGGTATTCGACATCATTAGCCATTAGGGAAGTGAACATTAAAAGCACAATATTACTAAGGACCTATCAAAAATTACTGCAGACTTATCAATGGCTAAAATAAAACATAACGGTAGTGCCAAATGCTGGAGAAACTGGATCATTTATACATTGCCAATAAGAATATATTTTATATTATAACGTGTATGGAGTACAGCTGTTCTCAAATATACTTTAGTAGTTTCTTATAAAACTCAACATGTACTTAACATAAAATGCAGCTTGGGCATTTATTCCAGAGAAATGTAAACTTACGTTTGCATTTAAAAAACAAAAACAGGCTGGGTGCTTTGGCTCACGCCTCTAATCCCAGCACTTTGGGAGGCTGAGGCGGGTGGATCACAAGATCAGGAGTTCAAGACCAGCCTGACCAACATGGTGAAACCCCGCTCAACTAAAAATACAAAGATTAGCCGAGTATGGTGGTGCCCACCTGTAATCCCAGCTACTTGGGAGGCTGGGACTGGAGAATTGCTTCAACCCTAGTGCGGAGGTTGCAGTGAGCCGAGAATGTGCCACTGCACTCCGACCTGGGTGACAAAGCAAGACTTAATCTCAAGCAAACAAGCAAACAAACAGAAAAACCTGTGTTCATAGTAGCTTTGTTCACAATAGCCAAAAATTGCAACCAATCCCAACGATCAGTGGGCTAATTAGCAGCAACTCAGATGAACCTCAAAGGTGTGATGCTGAATGAAAAAAGTCAGTCACAAAAGATTCCATACCTGCATTTCATATATAATCATATACTGATGATTCTTTATATATCAAAAAAATCATATAAAAAGATCCAATATATATATTCTAGACATATATTCCATATAATCATATGCTAATTATTCCATATATATATATATGTATACACACACACACACACACATGCACACACAAAACTTTATTTTATTTTGCAATGGAGCTTCACTCTTGTTGCCCAGGCAGGAGTGCAGCGGTGTGATCCAGGCTCACCGCAACCTCTGCCTCCCTCGTTCAAGCCATTCTCCTGCCCTCAGCCTCTCAAGTAGCTGGGATTACAGGCACATGTCACCATGCCAAGCTAATTTTTGAATTTTTAGTAGAGACAGGTTTTCTTCATGTTTGTCATGCTGGTCTTGAAAGCTTGACCTCAGGTGACTCACCTGCCTTGGCCTCACAAAATGTTGGGATTACAGGCGTGAGCCACCACGCCCGACCAGTTTGTTTATTTTTTTGAGATGGAGTCTCACTCTGTGGCCCAGGCTGGAGTACAGTGGCAAGATCACAGCTCACTGCAACGCCCACCTCGTGAGCTCCAGGTATTCTCCTGCCTCAGCCTCCCTGGTAGCTGGAACTACAGGAGTGCACCAGCAGGCCTGGCTGAATTTTTTTGCTTTTTTTTAAGTAGAGTTGGAGTTTCACCATGTTGGCCATGTTGGTCTCGATCTCTTGACCTTAGGTGATCCGCCTGCCTCGGCCTACCAAAGTGCTGGTATTATAGGTGTGAACCATCATGCCCAGCCATATATAACTTTCATCAAATAAAATTACACAGGTGGGAAAATTTGGGGTGTGTGTGTGTGTGTGTGTTTTGAGACAGGGTCTCTGTCACCCAGGCTGGGGTGCAGTGTTGCAATCATGGCTCAAGTGACCCTGCCCCGTCAGCCCCTCTAGTAGCTGGAATCACAGGTGCACACCACCAGACCTCTCTTGTTTCTGTTTTAGATGGGGTTTCACCATGTTGTCCAGGCTGGTCTCGAACTCCTGACTTCAAGTGATCTGTCCACCTAGGCCTCCCACAGTGCTGGGATTACAAGTATGAGCTGCCACACCTGGCCTGAAATTGTTTTAAAAAAATGCGCTGGGCAAGTGGCTCACACCTGTAATTCCACCACCTTGTGAGGCTGAGGTGGGAGGATCACTTGAGGTCAGGAGTTCAAGACCAGCCCGGCCAACATGGTGAAATCCCATCTCTACTAAAAATACAAAAAAAAATTATTTGGGTGTGGCAGTTCCTGCCTACAGTGCCAGCTACTTGGGTGGCTGAGGCAGGAGAACTGCTTGAACCCAAGATGTGGAGGTTGCAGTGAGCCGAGTTTGAGCAACCATGCTCCAGCCTGGGTGACAGAGCAAGAGTCCCTTTCAAAAAATAAATGAATAATAAATGAATAAATAAAAAGTAGTGCGACTAATGATAACAACGATCATTTTTTCCATTCTATTAACATTCCAAGTACTGTGCTAAGTTCTTTACATGAAGTTTCACATTTTTATCTTCCCCATGACCCTATAAGCTGGGTATTACTACGTCCATTTATAGATGAGGAAGATTAGGGGCCTGGAGACATTAAGTAAACCACCCGAGGTCAGACAGTAAGGAAGGGGCAGACCTCAGAGTTGCCTGGCTGCAAAGCTGGCGTCCCTTCCCCGCCATGCCTTAACTGCCGTCTTAGAGCTGGGTTTGAGGATGCCTCCCTTGTCCGGAGTCATTATGACATTTATTTTTAGAAAGCATATTCCTGGTAAACGGAACTGTTTATTTTCCACCTATTTATTTATTTTGTCTTTGAGATGGAGTCTTGCCCTGTCACCCAAGCCGGAGTGGAATGGTGTGATCTCCGCTCATTGCAACCTTTGCCTCCTGGGTTCCAGGGATTCTGCTGTTTCATCCTCCTGAGTAACTGGAATTACAGGCACATGCCTCCACACCCAGCTCATTTTTTGTATGTTTAGTAGAGGCAGGGTTTCATCATGTTGGCCAAGCTGGTCTCGAACTCCCGACCTTGTGATCCGTCCACCTCAGCCTCCCAAAGTGCTGGGATTACAAGTGTGAGCCACCGTGCTTGGCTACACTGATACTCTTATCCTTTGTCCATCCATTTCTGATGGCAACAGAAACCTTCACCGTCCAAAAACAATCACTGGGAGTCCACCTTGTGCAGAGGTAGGACAAGCTTCCATGCAGGTAGGGGCATTGCTGCACCCCCAACACACATGCATCCTCCTCCCTATCTGCCTTCAGGTTGCAGCCAGAGGAGTTTAGAGCCTCTACAGAGAGCACAACTTCTCCAACTGGAACAGACTCCCCTTAAAGGAATGTATTTAGCAAGGTCATTTCAAGGATACTATGTACATGCATTTCTCCAAAATATGCTTAGATGGACTTACATCATCAGAAAGCTGTGTGTATGGGTTTCACATTTTCTTGGTCCACACAAACCCCTTAAGAAGCACCTGTGGGCAGTGAGCTTATATGTAGACATCCCCTCCCCTCCTTGATGTCCCAGACATCGCAGTCCCTCTGAGGGGCTCCCGCCCCCTAGGGATCAGTCCCTCTGACCTGCTCCCCACCCCCTGGAAACTGGGAGGTCAGAAGACGGGGTGCATGCCACAGAGCCAGCACACAGCAGGGTACTCAGGCACATCTAAGCCTTTGTTTCTGCTCTGTGGAAATGCTTCCTTCACAACTGGAGTCAAAACCTCCCCTCACTCAACAGGAAGGTGCTGCTCAAAACTCTGGGCACACATTAGGGCTGGGGAGGGGGTGGTGGAGAGGGGACTATGACCTGCCCATCTACCAGGCAACGAGGCACCTGCCTGTTTCTCAGCCTGGTCTAGACCCACCTTCTGGGCTCTGGCTGCAGTGCCTTTCTCTTTCCCTTTGCAATTTCCTTGGGTCCTACCCAAGAAGATAAAGACAGAGCAACCTGCATTTATGAGAGGTTCCTATGCCAGGGCAAGGGACCTGGGGAAAACCAGAATGAGGGCCAGAGCCAGAGAAGATAAAGCACTGGGGCCTCCCATACCAGTGCCTGAGGATCCACTTTATTCCCCAAGGATTGACCCCCAGGTACATGCTTTATTTCAATCTATTATCTTTTTCTTTTTATATTCCTTTATGAAGGCACCAGGAAATGTGTTTATAAGAGTGAGGAGTGTTGAAATCTTCCTGGCAAAAGTATTAATAATGTTTTCCCAGGTTAAATTTTGGATCTCTATAACACTAGCTCCCTAGTGGACCCACATGAATCAAGTGAGGATTAGAAAATGGGATCCCATAGTGTGATGTGCAGAAAATACCCCACAGATGAGTTGCATGGGAATAGTTGCTTTCTTTAGATGAGAAAATGTGGAAAGTCAGCACAACACAATGACCAGAGCATGGTGCCTGTGCCTGGCCTGAAATCTAAGCCACGTGTTCCTGGGACTGTCACTCAGCGCCTCCATCCTCAGCTTCCTGTTCTGGGATGTGAACATGTTACTAGGGCCTGCTTATTACTACGATGCTACAAGGCTGAATATAAATACAGACACGTCTTAAGAACGATGATGGGTACCTCTTAAGTGCTGTACTACATAGGTGTTCAACTGTTACACATCTGGAAGAATAAGGAAGACACGCAGCACTGGTGACCTTGAGAGGGGACATGGAAGGTGACAGGTCAAGGCAGGACAAAGCTCCACCTTTCCACATTGGCATGGGCCTGATGCTTTACAGCTCAGGGGTAAAAATCTGTTATCTCTTGTGACGTGGGATGGGAAGAGTGGGAGCTGACTTCTATTTCATGGTTTGGGGAACTGAAATTTAGAGAGATTCAGTGATTTACTCAGAGTAACAATACTGATGAGTAATCAAGCTAAGGCAGGGAATTTAGTTGGTTCCCTGGGGATGAGGAACCCTGAATGCTTGAGACCAGGTGTCCACACCCTGGACTCCAAAGTGAGGACCCTCATCCTTTCCAAATCCTCCTACACCCCAACGCTGCTGCAGGGAGACACTAATGCCCTGGAGGAGGTGCCTGGCCCAAGAAAAGGGCCCAAACCCTGACTTAACTCCCGGCTTGACATTTCAACCCCTCACCCAAAATGCAAGACTTTTCCCCAAAGGAAGCCCTGCTGAAGGCTTGGGGTCCAAATTTATGTCTGTCCTGCCCTCACTTGACCCTGTAGCTGCCTTGTGGGGAGAACTTCCCTGTGGTCGGGTGACTTCTCTGAATGACCGGTAGCCTCCTTGACTCCCAACTGATTCGGAATGCAGGATGTTCCCAGCCAACTGCCCCTGTGACAGTTGGACTTAGAATCAGATTCATCTTCAACTGACCAAACCAGGCTGCTGGGTAGTTAAGATTCATTAAGCAAAGAAGTGGCCTGTGGGGCTGGTGCTTGGACAGCTCAGGGAGTGAAGCCGATGAGCTGCCAGGGTCTCAGTGCCTATTGACCAGAACAGCTGCCTGGGCAGCCTGGACTCGGGCCTGGCTGAGAAGGGTCAGAGGCTGACCCAGCTCTGAGTGGGCAGCTCCCTGCTCCTACCCTTCCTCACCAAGACTCAGGCCCTGCTGCATAAACCACAACCACTCCAAATCTCCTGATGGCTTCAAGTCCACAGCACCTTCAGTGGAGAAGCTGGCAGGGGGTGATGACTGAGGCTCCACCTGCTGTTGACCAGAGGCTAATTTAGATGCTCCTGGGGATGGGCAGGAGGTTTCCTTGTCCCCAGATCGCTTTTCTGGCATGTCCTGTATTTGAATCTTTCATGATCTCTTGTTGTATCCATGAGCCATGAGCATGAGAAAACCACATTCAAAGTGGAGACCACTGTTGATATGCTCCTGGTAGGAGACCATGGGCCAGTGCTCATGTTTCCTGGTTTACACTTGTGTTCACCAGCTGCCTACAGGAGACAAGAGTCAAAGTCGGGCTTAGGAGGAAGGGTCCTGCAGTGTGGTGGGCACTTACAACACACAACAGGCTTATTGCATTGGGGATGTTACTCTAATGAGAGGAGGCAATTCAAGAAGGCAGCTGAGCTCAGTGACCAAGAGCAAAGGGCAGACGCCTGATGGCCTGGGCTCAGATGGCAGCTAGGAGCTGTGTAACCCTGGGAAAGAGACTTAACCCCTCTGTGCTCACTTCCCTGCTGTGCAATGTGGAGATGTATATGGGTCCTGCCTGTTAGCATTATGTTATGAAGCTTAAACAGATCTAAACTAAGCCCAAATAAGAATGACTTCATAAGTGCTACAAGTGTTCAGATATGAACGATGTAAAGGAATGAGGCAGACAGGTAGCAGTGGCTGCCCCCAGAGAGGAAGCTTGAATGGCTACAAGTCATGGAGGGGGGTGAAAGGTCAGTTTTCAGCCTTTATATGGGCAAGATGCCTTAAAACATGCCATCTCTAGTGACCCTCACATGAGCCCTGTGGGGTGTGCAGAGCCAGGCTGTAACCCTCATTTTACAGTTGAGGGCACTGAAATGTAGAGGGGCCAAGTGACTTTCCCAGAGCCACAAAACCAAGGAGGGATGGGCCTGAGGCAGGAAGGTAGTTGGCTTTCTGGAGATGGATCCTTCCAGGGAGGAGGAGGGGTGTTTGCTTCCCTAAGGAGCAATGTGGCATGGAAGGGGACAGGGATTCTTTACACTATAGGGTTGTTGTAACTCTAGCCGCCTGGTGTGATGTGACCACAGGATAAGAGCAGACAGGCATCCTCAGGTGTCCCCAATGCCCAGAGAAAGGGCAGCTTACCCCAGAGTCAGTGACCAATCTGACTACAGCCACAACTGCAGGTGTCTCCCTCCCAGCCTCCCTGGTGTTGTCTTTTTTGGGGATGGGTCTCGCCAGGTGCTAGTAGGAAATTACAGCGTCAACCTCCAGGGAGAAGTTGGAAGCAAGCCCCTATCACCCTCTCAGGGTCTTGTCTCCATTTTGGGTGTGTTTGGAGTGTCTGACTAAAAAGGGCTGTGTGAGTAGCATCCCAAGTGTGATCTCTAAATCCCACTTCCCACTTCAAGGAACCAGTTCACTCGGGTTAATGGCCAGTCTCAGGCATCAGGCAGGGGAAATATGTGCCCAGGACAGATTGTGAACAGAGAGCACAAAGTCATCCAGGTGTACTGGGTTCTCTCAAGAGCATCCTTAGGGCCACCAGAAGAGAAGTGGTGGGTCAGCAAATCTAGAGAAATAGAAAGCAGATTAGTGGCTGCCTAGGGCCAGGGGTGTGGGGGTTGGCGAAAAAAGAGAAGTGACTACTAATGGCTATGGGGTTTCTCTGAGGGGGAACGACCAAAATGTCTTTATGCCACATGACTGTACTTAATAACAACTGCTTAAGTTATTAAAATGACAAGGATGACTGATACACATTTGAGTCTTGGATACTATGTGGTCACTTCTCTATGTTGCCTCCTTGAAGCATCACAGTCACTTTGAGGCATTATTAGTTTGGTTCTATTCATTATACAGATGAGGAGTGTGAGTCTCAGTTAAGTAAATTATTCACCAGACACACCTACAGCTGGATCTCTCTAACACCAAAGGCTAATCTGTAAACTAACATGCTGCACTGCCTGTAGTGGTGAAGTAGACTTGCCGTGTCAAACAGAATCACCCAGTCCTCAGTTGTATCATTCAGTAAGCATCAGCACGCCATGAAGTGCGCTCCCTGTTGTGTTGTAGAGACACAAAATATATCTCAGGCACAGCCCCTGAAAATGGATCATTTTAAAATGTATTGTGAAGCAGTGACTAATTTGAGAGTCACAACTCTCAAGTATAAAACACAGTAAGCCATTGCATTTAATTGTGTGCTACTGCTAAAGATTAACATTAAAAAAACCGGCCAAGCCCACCTTCAAAGTTGATAATGGCATCCAAATAAAATAAACTTTAGGAGCAGGTGGAATATACTGTTTAATGTTAGCAATTAGACATCCAAATAATTATGTATTCTTTGCTGAGAAATTTAATTTAAAATTTGGGTATTTGGGTTAGTTTTTTTAATAAGTAAACTCTTATAAAGTAATGAAATAGTTGTTTTCTTTTAAAAATGCACCACATCTTACACACCAAAGTGAATGTTTTTCTTCAAAATATTCACCATGGAACCCATCCATGCACATACAATTTTGTTTTTTTAGTTGTAATTTTCAGTCAACAAAAGGGTTCCCAATGAAGTACTGGCCACCTTCAGTTTCTCACTTCCACTCCCCAGAGACAACCAGTATTATACATTTTTGTGTATATCCTTCCAAAGATATTCTTCCCATATATAAACTTTAAAAAATGTAAGACATGTATGCATTGAATGGAATCATAACATAAAGTTTTACAGCCTGTTTTTTTCCACCATCGGTACCATATTACAGACAGATTTCTATGTCAATGAGTAGAGATTAATTACATCTTTTTTCATTTTGTATTTGTAATGTTTTACTGAAAAGGGCACAAGTCACAGTGCAAAGACAGGTGAAATATCACTAAGTGAACACACGCTGGTAACCGGTGTTTACCTGATTGTTTTCTTCCTTTCCAAACTTTCTTCCTTGTTTCTTTTTCTTGGCTTGTTACACTCACTGGCAGGATCTTTACTGCAGCTTTGAGTTGTAGTGGAGGCGTCAGGCCTTCTTCTCCCATCCCCAGTCTTAGTGAGAAGGCTTTGGGTATTTCACCATTAAATGAAATATTGGATGTGAGTTTATTGTAGCTACCCTTTGTCAGACTAACAAAGTTTCCTTCTAGTCTTAGTCTGCTAAGATTGTTTATCATGGATTTTTTTAAATTGTATCAAGTTTTTTTTTCTTCATCGACTGAGAGAATTATATTGTTTTTCTCCTTTTCTCTGTTGATGTGGAATTATACTGACTTGGTTTTGAATACTCGTTTCATTTTGTATCCTTTGTCGAGACACAACAAATTATTCTCCAAAGTGACTATGGTAACTTACGTTCTCAGCAATGCATGAAAATATGTTTCCTAACCGCCCCAGCAAACACTTGATGTTTTTAGACTTTAAAAAAAGGTTCCCATTTAATAGGTTAAAATTAGATACAGTCAACAAAACTGGGTCTTACTTTGTAAAAAAATGTTTTTAGACAATGATAGAAAATAAGAATGAAAATAGATCATGTGTTTTATGTGGGACTGTGGGAGAAATTGCTTTTAAATAGGATTTCTTATGAAGTTTTAAAAATGGAAGGGAAACCTGATG
>NW_022438225.1:0-17168 GCF_009761245.1 Sapajus apella | reverse complement strand
GTCTAGAAAGCACAGTAATAGTTACTAAAGGTTGGAAGGAAGAAGGGTGATGGGCAGAGGTCAGAAATAGACACAAAGTTACACTTAGATGAGAGGAATGAATTGTTCCTGGCTGTTCCACAGTCAAGTGACCAGAGGCTAACACAACATCACACCCTTTTCACAAAATCTGGGAGATTCCAAATGTTTTCACAGCAAATAAATTAACTGTTTCTGATAATAGAGCCTCTAAATATCCTGATTTTATCATTCCTCTGTGTCTGCATTAATCAAAATGCCCCATTCTAACTCCCCGCATTGTATACCTTTACTATATGACCAACGTTTTAAAAAACAATTTAAATACACAATGCTAACATTCATGTGGACCACAAAACACACTGAACTTCCAAAGCAATCCTGAGAAATCCAAACTACCTCAGTTGTGTCACACTTCCCGATGTTAAATTTCATTGAAAAGCTAGGGACCCCATTCCACACAGAGCAGTGGAACAGATTAGAGGACCCAGATGTAAACCCTCACCCCTAACACCATCTGATCTTCAACAAAATCCACAAAAATAAGCTTTCGAGAAAGGACTCCCTCCTTTCAATAGATAGCGCTGGCATGACTAGCCAGCTGCAGAAGAAAAACAGTGGGCCCCGTGTCTTACGGTGTACAGACATAAACTCAAGATGAATGAAAGATGTAAATGCAAGACCTCACATATGAAAAGCCTGCAAAAAAAAAAACACCTAGAAACACCCTTCCTGACAGAGGATTTGGCACAGCATGGATGTGTCTCAGTCTCCAAAAGCAAGCGCAACTAAAACAATTATTGCCCAGTGGCACCTAATACACAGAAGAGCTGCTGCACAGAAGAAATGACCAACAGAGTGAACAGACAGCCTGCACAACGGGAGAAAATGTTCCCACGCATGCATCTGATGAAGGCTAATATCCAGGATCTACCTTAAAGATGTTAAATCAATCAGGAAAATAAAAACTCAATAAAGAAAGGGCAAGAGGCAGGAAATCATGCACCTCAAAAGAAGGCTTACAGCAACCAACAGACATGACAACATTTCTCTACCTCAGTCATCAACAGAAAAAGGCAAAGCAAAAGGCCCACGAGATAGTACTGCACACTGGCCAGAATGACGATTAGGACACGGTCCGCAAGAACGAATGCAGGCGAGGCAGAGAAGAGGGATGCTGCTCTGCTGCTGGTGGAAATGCAAACCAGTTCAGACACCATGGAAAGCAACGTGGGGATTTCTCAAATGACTTTCTCCACATCACGAATACTCACAAAAATGTCCATGAAAGCCACGCTAACATTCCGTCTCCTTCCACTCACTATAAATACTACCAATAACAAAACACTAATTTTTGAAGGTGCCAGCCAGTGTAGACTTACAGAAAGGTAACCTCTTCAACACTATTGGTGGAGATGTAAACTAGTATACACACTATGAGAAACAGCAGGAGGTTCCTGAAAAACTTCACAGTACAACTACCATGTCAGCTTGCAGCCCCACCACTGGTTCCACATGTAAAGCAGTTGAAATCCCTGGGCTGAAGAGAGCTATCTGCCTTCCATGGTTACTGAGGCACTTGTAATTGTGGCCAAGGTACAGAACCAACCTACCCGTCCACACACAGCTGCAGGGATGAAGAAACTGCTGTACAGATACACCACGGAATATGTTCCAGCCATAAAGCTCTGAGAAATCCTGCCACCTGCAGCCACATGAAGAAACCTGGAGAACATCAGGTCCAACAAATGAGCCTGGTAGACAAAGTCCCATTCCACACCATCTCAGGCATGCAGACTGAAAACATCTTCATCTCCTAGAAGCAGAAAGTTCAATTGGGGTTACTAGAAGTCACTGGGAAGATGGAGAGGATCTGGGAAGGAATCAGTAATGGGTAAAAAGTTACCCTCATGGGAGCAATCAATTCTGGTCTTCTATTCCACAGCAGGGTGACTAGCCTTAACACAAATGTATCATATGCCTTAAAGTAGCTAGAAGAAAATATTCTCAATGTTGTTACCACACAAAAAAATTGTTAACTATACGAGGTGAAGAGATGCTAAATAACCCAATTTGATGATTACTCAACATACACGTCTCAAAATCTTCTGTGTACCCTCTAATTATATACATTTATATATGCCAAATGGTGTTTTAAGATATATAAAGAAAACAATGCCAAAATTCTCATGGAAATGTGAAACACCCTGCATTTCCAAAGTTATCCTGAGAAACACAAACCATGTGGCATGTATCACATTCCCTGAGTTCTAATTAAATGAAAATCCCTAGTTAACCAACCCATATGTCACTGGTAAACACAGAGAAATACAGACCAGTGAGCAAAATGAGGGTGTTCAATAATAAACACAAATTTATATAGAGAGAACACATTTTTCAAAACACTACCAAACTGACGCAATGGGAAAGGTTTTCAAAACTAGGTATCCACATGCAAAAGAATAATACAGGACTCTTATGGTATGAAATACACAAAAATCAACTAAAAAGGATGAAAGATTATACACAAAACTTGCAACCATAAAGACAACCTCCGGTGTGTGTGTATTTATTGCAACTTGGATGTATGCGCATGATTTGCAAAAACTAACAAAAATACAAGGAAAAGAAAATCATGGACAATGGACTCCTTTGGTAGTGATTTTGTTTTTTCTTGATTAGTAACCAACAGCACGGCTAACCAAGAAATTATACATGTGGGGCCACGTCAAACTGAAGAGTTTGTGCCTAATAAACAATGAACAAAATGAAAAGGCATACCAAAAATTATAAGAAAATTTAGGCAAACATTCAGTTGGATAAGGAGTTATTTTTGAAAAGGTACAAGCCAGCCGGTAACACTACCAGCTGGCCAAAAAAAAGCAGAAAAATAACCAAACCAAATAACCTGAAGAGATATTTGTGCAGACAAGAACCTGACGCAACCTTTGCAAAAATGCAGTTACCATTACTACGCATGAGAAAAATGAAGATCTAAACCACACTCAGATCTTATCTCACTCCAACTAGAATGAACACTACAAACAGATTAAAATATTTAAAAAGACAACTTCTAGTATGAATTTCCACAAAGGGGAACTGTTTGTGGAAACGTAAATTAGTATTAATGCTGTAAAAAACAGTTGGGGGGTCCTGCAAAGAATAGAAAAGAAAACTACCATACCATCTAGCATTCCCACTACTAGGTATACATTCAACCTACCTGTCCATCCACAGATAAAGGGATCAAGAAACTCTTGTTATGTATACAATAGGGAATGTTCTTCGGCCACCAAAATGATGAAAGTGTCATGTGGAGCAACCCAGATGAACCTGGAAAACATTACGTTAAATGTAATAAGCTGGGCCAAGAAAGACAAACACTGAATCTTAAGATGTCTATGGTAAAGAGGTAGAAAGCACAATATTGGTTACCAGGGTCTGGGAGACAGAGGGGAAGTAGGGATTGGTTATGGAAGCAAAGTTATCTTAACCTTTAAGGAATAAATCTGAGTGTTCTCTTCCTCAGCCTGGTGACTGAAGTTAACAATATTGTATTTTTCAAAAGAACAAGAAAGGAGAATTTTGAGTGTTCTCTCCACACAAAAACAATACCTTATGAGGGAATAGAGATCCTAAGTATCCTGATTTGATCATTACCCAATCTATATATGTGAAAATGTACCCCTAATTATGCACCTTTATGCTGTGGAAAAAAGTTAACAGAAATAAATACATACTGCTAAAAATCACATAAGAGCAATTCATATCTAAAGAATTCTGAGAAATACAATCAAAGTGAGGACCCACAATCCTCGATATTAAATCACACCGCCAAGCTGCAGTTATGCAGCAGATATACGGTACTTGCATAAAAGCAACACCTAGAACTGTGGACAAAACCAGGGAAGACAAAACAAGATCAATGCAAATATGGACACAGCAAACTCACTTTGATAAAGACCACCGCAATGTGGAAGGCAGAGTCTGCTCAATGAATACCTTTGAGAAAAATGGTATCTGCATGCAGAAGAGAGAAACAGGACCTTGATTTTACATGATATATGAAAATCAACCCCCCCAAACAAAAAACAAACAAACAAACAATACCCCGAAGACCTGAACAAAAGATCATAAACCACAAAATGTTTTTAACTAAAACACAGGTTGAGCATATATTCTGGGTCACTTGAGTCTCTGCTCACCTTTGCAAAGAGAAAAAAAAACAAACACCCTGGAAGAAAAACCTCATTAACAATTAAATGCTTTGTCACTGATAAGTGTTTTCTTATATGGGTGACCAAAATAACATGCATAAAATGCAAAAATAAACATGGACTACATCAACCTGAAAAGTTTCTGCACAGCAAAGAAACTACTTTCCAAATAAAAAAAGCATCCTATAGATTAGGCAAAAATTTCAGGTAATCATGTAATTCATGAGTTGTCATCTAAGGTGTACACAAAAAACACTACAAAGTAGCAAATGAATCTAGTATTTCGCAAAGGACCTGAACAGACAATTCTGCGACATAAAATCGAACAACAGATAAAAGGTCCTCAAAATTAACTACCCAACAAAGTTAACTGTGTGTGGTTTAATTGAAAACCACACACAGATAATCTCACACTTACTGAATATTCCTAGAAAGTTGTTTAAAAATAGGAGAGGCCAGGCTCAGTGGCTGACACCAGTAATCCCAGAACTTTGGGAGTCTGAAGGAGCAGATCACCTGAGGTCGAGTTTGAAACCAGCCTGATCAATATGGAGAAACCCCGTCTTTACCACTGATACAAAAATGAGCCTGGCGTGGTGGCGGGCCCCTGTAGTCCCAGCTACTCAGGAGGCTGAGGCAGGAAAATTGCTTGAACCCGGGAGCGCAGGTTGCAATGAGGCCAGATGGCACCACTGCACTCCAGCCGGCTTGGGCAGAGCGAGACTGTCTCCAAAAAAAAAGAAAAAAAAAAAAAGGAACGCGGGTATGGTTTTGGAGAAACCATACACTGCAGATGAAAATGAACATCAGAATACACACCACGGAAAACAGCTAAATACCTGGAGACTCCTCAGAGAATTGACACTACAGATGTCCCCTGCTCTACTGTGCTCTAGCGAGGTCTTTTTCTAAAGGTCCTGAGACGTCAAAATAACCCTGGACCTCAGCTCAGAGGCCCAGGGGCTCGGAGGGTCCCAGGTCCCGCGCTTCGCCGCAGCCTCTGGGACAGGCGCTCCTATCTGCTGGACGCGGGTCGCACGCCGTTCCCGGCCAGGATGCGGATGCTGGAGCGGCCAGGACCCCACAACCGCCGCCATGCAGACCACTGGGGCCCCGAGGCTCACAAGGAGTCAGGGCCCAAAAGGGAGCGGCGGGGAAGGGGCAGGGAGGCCCGGAGGGTTCCCGGTGGGGTCCATGCCCCGCCACTTACCGCGCAGACCTGACTCCTGCTCCCCCATCACCTGGAAGCCACTACGGCTTCTCCGAAGCTCACTGCGACCGCGCGGCCGCTTCTGGCTGCCGCCTCTGCCGGCTGGGACTGCGCCGCCGCTCCTGGCCGCCGCCGCTTGTGCCGGCTGGGACCGCGCCGCTGTTTCTGGACGCCGCCGCTTGTGCCGGCTGGGACCGCGCCGCTGTTTCTGGACGCCGCAGCCTCTGCCGACGGGTCCCGCGCCGCCGTTTCTGGCCGCCGCCGCCTCTGCCGACTGGTCCCGCGCGGCCGTTTCTGGCCGCCGCCGCCTCTGCCGGCTGGTCCCGCGCCGCCGCTCCTGGCCGCCGCGGCCTCTGCCGACTGGTCCCGCGCCGCCGTTTCTGGCCGCCGCGGCCTCTGCCGACGGGTCCCGCGCCTCCATTTCTGGACGCCGCGGCCTCTGCCGACGGGTCCCGCGCCGCCGTTTCTGGCCGCCGCCGCCTCTGCCGACTGGTCCCGCGCGGCCGTTTCTGGCCGCCGCCGCCTCTGCCGGCTGGTCCCGCGCCGCCGCTCCTGGGCGCCGCCGCTCCTGGCCGCCGCGGCCTCTGCCGACTGGTCTCGCGCCGCGGTTTCTGGACGCCGCCGCCTCTGCCGGCTGGTCCCGCGCCGCCGCTTCTGGACGCCACCGTCTCTGCCGGCACGCCGCCGCTTTTGCTCGCTCCCACCGACGCCTCGGCTTTTGCTGGGGCCCCGCGTGAACCACCGTCTCGGCTTCCGTAGAGGCGCGCACGCCCGCAGCGTCCCTAGCGACTGGCTGACGCACGACCCCCTCTTAAAGGGGCCGCGGCTCAGACTGCACAGAAGCAGCCTCGCACTGGGGCACAGGCGGAGCCTCTGCCCAGCCCTGGCGGTGGACAAAAGGCTCCAGTGTCTCCTCCCGGCTCTAGCGCCCTGGAGGTGGCAGGAGTGGAGCCCTGTGACCCCAGCCCCGAGATCGGCTCCCTTTGCCTGGGGAGCTTCCAGGACCTGCCCCTGCCCCTCTCTGGACCTCAGCTTCACAATCCGGAAAGGAAGTGGCCTGGCCGGAGCTCTGGGGTCCCTCAAGCGCGGCGCCTCAGGATGCAGGGCGGGCTCCCTGGTCCCTCTGCAGAGGGGGGCCTTAGAACCACGGAAATCGGGGACTGGAGGGACAGTCCCGAGGGCAGCAGGGCCTCCCGGCGTTCCTGTCCCATCCGTCCTGTGGGAGCCCGGGGGCCACGCTAGGGCCCAGACACCGCGGCCTCACCGGGGCTGCCTGGGTCACCTGCTCCCCAGGAGGCAGGCAGGGGCCCTGGGGTCCAGCGCTGCCCACCTCACCTCCATCCTAGGTCAGTCCCAGAGGGGCCCTGCGGACTGGACCCAGCCAACCCCTTCCCAGGGAGAGGGACCCGCATCGCATCTGTCTCTGTGACACCCACGGGAGGGCCGCGCTGGCCTCTCCCGGGGATCTGGGGCGAGGCGGGGGAATCCCAGCCACCTGGCCCACATGCTGAAACCTCGTCTCTACTACAAATACAAAAATTAACCGGGCGTGGTGGCGCCCGCCTGTAATCCCAGCTACTGGAGGGGCTGAGGCAGGAGAACCGCTTGACCCCGAGGAGGAGGTTGCAGATCTGGGGTCACTGCAGTCCCCGCCTCCCAGGCTGAAGCAATTCTGCCTCAGCTTCCCGAGTAGCTGGGATTACAGGCACCCACCACCGTGCGCGACTAATATTTGTATTTTTAGTAAAGACAGGGTTTCACTATGTTGCTCAGGCTCGGCTCAAACTCCTGACATTGTGATCTGCCATCTTGGCCTCCCAATGTGCTGAAATTACAGGTGTGAGCCACCTTGCCCGGCCGGGTCAGGAGTTCAAGACCAGCCTGACCAACATGCTGAAACCATGTCTCTACTAAAAATACAAAAATTAGCCAGGCGTGATGGTACATGCCTGTAATCCCAGCTACTTGGGAGGCTGAAGCATGAGAATCACTTGAACCCAGGAGGGGGAGGTTCCAGTGAGCCGAAATCAAGCCACTGTACTCCAGCCTGGGTGACAGAGCGAGACTTCATCTCAAAACAAAATCGAAAACGAAATAATATTCAAAATGGTAAAGACAGAAAGTAGAATGGTGGTTGCCACGGGCTGGCAGAGGAGGGAATGGGGAGTTTGTATTTAACGGGTAGAGAGTTTTAGTCTTACAAGATGAAAAGAACCATCCGGGCATGGTGGCTCACACCTGTAATCCCAGCATTTTGGGAGGCCGAGGCGGGCAGATCACCTGAGGTCAGGAGTTTGAGACCAGCCAGGCCAACATGGAGATACCTTGCCTCTACGAAAAATACAAAAATTAGCAGGGTGTGGTTGTGGACGCCTGTAATTCCAGCTACATAGGAGGCAGAGGCAGGAGAATTGCTTCAACTTGGGAGGTAGAAGTTGCAGTGAGCTGTGATCCTGCCACTGCACTCCAGCCTGGGTGACAGAAGGAGACTCTGCCTCAAAAAAAGAAAAAGAAAAGAGCCATGGAGACTGATGGCAGTGATGGTTGTGTGACATTATGAACACATTTAATATGTTTAATGTGACTCAACTCTGTACCTAAAAACAGTCAGGATGGTAGATTTTATGTTAAGTATAAATTACCACAGTATTTTAAAAATTGAAAGAAAATCAGGAGCAAAGATTTTACCAAAGCAATGTGTAGATGACGAATGCATGAAAAAGGTATTCGACATCATTAGCCATTAGGGAAGTGAACATTAAAAGCACAATATTACTAAGGACCTATCAAAAATTACTGCAGACTTATCAATGGCTAAAATAAAACATAACGGTAGTGCCAAATGCTGGAGAAACTGGATCATTTATACATTGCCAATAAGAATATATTTTATATTATAACGTGTATGGAGTACAGCTGTTCTCAAATATACTTTAGTAGTTTCTTATAAAACTCAACATGTACTTAACATAAAATGCAGCTTGGGCATTTATTCCAGAGAAATGTAAACTTACGTTTGCATTTAAAAAACAAAAACAGGCTGGGTGCTTTGGCTCACGCCTCTAATCCCAGCACTTTGGGAGGCTGAGGCGGGTGGATCACAAGATCAGGAGTTCAAGACCAGCCTGACCAACATGGTGAAACCCCGCTCAACTAAAAATACAAAGATTAGCCGAGTATGGTGGTGCCCACCTGTAATCCCAGCTACTTGGGAGGCTGGGACTGGAGAATTGCTTCAACCCTAGTGCAGAGGTTGCAGTGAGCCGAGAATGTGCCACTGCACTCCGACCTGGGTGACAAAGCAAGACTTAATCTCAAGCAAACAAGCAAACAAACAGAAAAACCTGTGTTCATAGTAGCTTTGTTCACAATAGCCAAAAATTGCAACCAATCCCAACGATCAGTGGGCTAATTAGCAGCAACTCAGATGAACCTCAAAGGTGTGATGCTGAATGAAAAAAGTCAGTCACAAAAGATTCCATACCTGCATTTCATATATAATCATATACTGATGATTCTTTATATATCAAAAAAATCATATAAAAAGATCCAATATATATATTCTAGACATATATTCCATATAATCATATGCTAATTATTCCATATATATATATGTATACACACACACACACACACATGCACACACAAAACTTTAATTTTATTTTATTTTGCAATGGAGCTTCACTCTTGTTGCCCAGGCAGGAGTGCAGCGGTGTGATCCAGGCTCACCGCAACCTCTGCCTCCCTCGTTCAAGCCATTCTCCTGCCCTCAGCCTCTCAAGTAGCTGGGATTACAGGCACATGTCACCATGCCAAGCTAATTTTTGAATTTTTAGTAGAGACAGGTTTTCTTCATGTTTGTCATGCTGGTCTTGAAAGCTTGACCTCAGGTGACTCACCTGCCTTGGCCTCACAAAATGTTGGGATTACAGGCGTGAGCCACCACGCCCGACCAGTTTGTTTATTTTTTTGAGATGGAGTCTCACTCTGTGGCCCAGGCTGGAGTACAGTGGCAAGATCACAGCTCACTGCAACGCCCACCTCGTGAGCTCCAGGTATTCTCCTGCCTCAGCCTCCCTGGTAGCTGGAACTACAGGAGTGCACCAGCAGGCCTGGCTGAATTTTTTTGCTTTTTTTTAAGTAGAGTTGGAGTTTCACCATGTTGGCCATGTTGGTCTCGATCTCTTGACCTTAGGTGATCCGCCTGCCTCGGCCTACCAAAGTGCTGGTATTATAGGTGTGAACCATCATGCCCAGCCATATATAACTTTCATCAAATAAAATTACACAGGTGGGAAAATTTGGGGTGTGTGTGTGTGTGTGTGTTTTGAGACAGGGTCTCTGTCACCCAGGCTGGGGTGCAGTGTTGCAATCATGGCTCAAGTGACCCTGCCCCGTCAGCCCCTCTAGTAGCTGGAATCACAGGTGCACACCACCAGACCTCTCTTGTTTCTGTTTTAGATGGGGTTTCACCATGTTGTCCAGGCTGGTCTCGAACTCCTGACTTCAAGTGATCTGTCCACCTAGGCCTCCCACAGTGCTGGGATTACAAGTATGAGCTGCCACACCTGGCCTGAAATTGTTTTAAAAAAATGCGCTGGGCAAGTGGCTCACACCTGTAATTCCACCACCTTGTGAGGCTGAGGTGGGAGGATCACTTGAGGTCAGGAGTTCAAGACCAGCCCGGCCAACATGGTGAAATCCCATCTCTACTAAAAATACAAAAAAAAATTATTTGGGTGTGGCAGTTCCTGCCTACAGTGCCAGCTACTTGGGTGGCTGAGGCAGGAGAACTGCTTGAACCCAAGATGTGGAGGTTGCAGTGAGCCGAGTTTGAGCAACCATGCTCCAGCCTGGGTGACAGAGCAAGAGTCCCTTTCAAAAAATAAATGAATAATAAATGAATAAATAAAAAGTAGTGCGACTAATGATAACAACGATCATTTTTTCCATTCTATTAACATTCCAAGTACTGTGCTAAGTTCTTTACATGAAGTTTCACATTTTTATCTTCCCCATGACCCTATAAGCTGGGTATTACTACGTCCATTTATAGATGAGGAAGATTAGGGGCCTGGAGACATTAAGTAAACCACCCGAGGTCAGACAGTAAGGAAGGGGCAGACCTCAGAGTTGCCTGGCTGCAAAGCTGGCGTCCCTTCCCCGCCATGCCTTAACTGCCGTCTTAGAGCTGGGTTTGAGGATGCCTCCCTTGTCCGGAGTCATTATGACATTTATTTTTAGAAAGCATATTCCTGGTAAACGGAACTGTTTATTTTCCACCTATTTATTTATTTTGTCTTTGAGATGGAGTCTTGCCCTGTCACCCAAGCCGGAGTGGAATGGTGTGATCTCCGCTCATTGCAACCTTTGCCTCCTGGGTTCCAGGGATTCTGCTGTTTCATCCTCCTGAGTAACTGGAATTACAGGCACATGCCTCCACACCCAGCTCATTTTTTGTATGTTTAGTAGAGGCAGGGTTTCATCATGTTGGCCAAGCTGGTCTCGAACTCCCGACCTTGTGATCCGTCCACCTCAGCCTCCCAAAGTGCTGGGATTACAAGTGTGAGCCACCGTGCTTGGCTACACTGATACTCTTATCCTTTGTCCATCCATTTCTGATGGCAACAGAAACCTTCACCGTCCAAAAACAATCACTGGGAGTCCACCTTGTGCAGAGGTAGGACAAGCTTCCATGCAGGTAGGGGCATTGCTGCACCCCCAACACACATGCATCCTCCTCCCTATCTGCCTTCAGGTTGCAGCCAGAGGAGTTTAGAGCCTCTACAGAGAGCACAACTTCTCCAACTGGAACAGACTCCCCTTAAAGGAATGTATTTAGCAAGGTCATTTCAAGGATACTATGTACATGCATTTCTCCAAAATATGCTTAGATGGACTTACATCATCAGAAAGCTGTGTGTATGGGTTTCACATTTTCTTGGTCCACACAAACCCCTTAAGAAGCACCTGTGGGCAGTGAGCTTATATGTAGACATCCCCTCCCCTCCTTGATGTCCCAGACATCGCAGTCCCTCTGAGGGGCTCCCGCCCCCTAGGGATCAGTCCCTCTGACCTGCTCCCCACCCCCTGGAAACTGGGAGGTCAGAAGACGGGGTGCATGCCACAGAGCCAGCACACAGCAGGGTACTCAGGCACATCTAAGCCTTTGTTTCTGCTCTGTGGAAATGCTTCCTTCACAACTGGAGTCAAAACCTCCCCTCACTCAACAGGAAGGTGCTGCTCAAAACTCTGGGCACACATTAGGGCTGGGGAGGGGGTGGTGGAGAGGGGACTATGACCTGCCCATCTACCAGGCAACGAGGCACCTGCCTGTTTCTCAGCCTGGTCTAGACCCACCTTCTGGGCTCTGGCTGCAGTGCCTTTCTCTTTCCCTTTGCAATTTCCTTGGGTCCTACCCAAGAAGATAAAGACAGAGCAACCTGCATTTATGAGAGGTTCCTATGCCAGGGCAAGGGACCTGGGGAAAACCAGAATGAGGGCCAGAGCCAGAGAAGATAAAGCACTGGGGCCTCCCATACCAGTGCCTGAGGATCCACTTTATTCCCCAAGGATTGACCCCCAGGTACATGCTTTATTTCAATCTATTATCTTTTTCTTTTTATATTCCTTTATGAAGGCACCAGGAAATGTGTTTATAAGAGTGAGGAGTGTTGAAATCTTCCGGGCAAAAGTATTAATAATGTTTTCCCAGGTTAAATTTTGGATCTCTATAACACTAGCTCCCTAGTGGACCCACATGAATCAAGTGAGGATTAGAAAATGGGATCCCATAGTGTGATGTGCAGAAAATACCCCACAGATGAGTTGCATGGGAATAGTTGCTTTCTTTAGATGAGAAAATGTGGAAAGTCAGCACAACACAATGACCAGAGCATGGTGCCTGTGCCTGGCCTGAAATCTAAGCCACGTGTTCCTGGGACTGTCACTCAGCGCCTCCATCCTCAGCTTCCTGTTCTGGGATGTGAACATGTTACTAGGGCCTGCTTATTACTACGATGCTACGAGGCTGAATATAAATACAGACACGTCTTAAGAACGATGATGGGTACCTCTTAAGTGCTGTACTACATAGGTGTTCAACTGTTACACATCTGGAAGAATAAGGAAGACACGCAGCACTGGTGACCTTGAGAGGGGACATGGAAGGTGACAGGTCAAGGCAGGACAAAGCTCCACCTTTCCACATTGGCATGGGCCTGATGCTTTACAGCTCAGGGGTAAAAATCTGTTATCTCTTGTGACGTGGGATGGGAAGAGTGGGAGCTGACTTCTATTTCATGGTTTGGGGAACTGAAATTTAGAGAGATTCAGTGATTTACTCAGAGTAACAATACTGATGAGTAATCAAGCTAAGGCAGGGAATTTAGTTGGTTCCCTGGGGATGAGGAACCCTGAATGCTTGAGACCAGGCGTCCACACCCTGGACTCCAAAGTGAGGACCCTCATCCTTTCCAAATCCTCCTACACCCCAACGCTGCTGCAGGGAGACACTAATGCCCTGGAGGAGGTGCCTGGCCCAAGAAAAGGGCCCAAACCCTGACTTAACTCCCGGCTTGACATTTCAACCCCTCACCCAAAATGCAAGACTTTTCCCCAAAGGAAGCCCTGCTGAAGGCTTGGGGTCCAAATTTATGTCTGTCCTGCCCTCACTTGACCCTGTAGCTGCCTTGTGGGGAGAACTTCCCTGTGGTCGGGCGACTTCTCTGAATGACCGGTAGCCTCCTTGACTCCCAACTGATTCGGAATGCAGGATGTTCCCAGCCAACTGCCCCTGTGACAGTTGGACTTAGAATCAGATTCATCTTCAACTGACCAAACCAGGCTGCTGGGTAGTTAAGATTCATTAAGCAAAGAAGTGGCCTGTGGGGCTGGTGCTTGGACAGCTCAGGGAGTGAAGCCGATGAGCTGCCAGGGTCTCAGTGCCTATTGACCAGAACAGCTGCCTGGGCAGCCTGGACTCGGGCCTGGCTGAGAAGGGTCAGAGGCTGACCCAGCTCTGAGTGGGCAGCTCCCTGCTCCTACCCTTCCTCACCAAGACTCAGGCCCTGCTGCATAAACCACAACCACTCCAAATCTCCTGATGGCTTCAAGTCCACAGCACCTTCAGTGGAGAAGCTGGCAGGGGGTGATGACTGAGGCTCCACCTGCTGTTGACCAGAGGCTAATTTAGATGCTCCTGGGGATGGGCAGGAGGTTTCCTTGTCCCCAGATCGCTTTTCTGGCATGTCCTGTATTTGAATCTTTCATGATCTCTTGTTGTATCCATGAGCCATGAGCATGAGAAAACCACATTCAAAGTGGAGACCACTGTTGATATGCTCCTGGTAGGAGACCATGGGCCAGTGCTCATGTTTCCTGGTTTACACTTGTGTTCACCAGCTGCCTACGGGAGACAAGAGTCAAAGTCGGGCTTAGGAGGAAGGGTCCTGCAGTGTGGTGGGCACTTACAACACACAACAGGCTTATTGCATTGGGGATGTTACTCTAATGAGAGGAGGCAATTCAAGAAGGCAGCTGAGCTCAGTGACCAAGAGCAAAGGGCAGACGCCTGATGGCCTGGGCTCAGATGGCAGCTAGGAGCTGTGTAACCCTGGGAAAGAGACTTAACCCCTCTGTGCTCACTTCCCTGCTGTGCAATGTGGAGATGTATATGGGTCCTGCCTGTTAGCATTATGTTATGAAGCTTAAACAGATCTAAACTAAGCCCAAATAAGAATGACTTCATAAGTGCTACAAGTGTTCAGATATGAACGATGTAAAGGAATGAGGCAGACAGGTAGCAGTGGCTGCCCCCAGAGAGGAAGCTTGAATGGCTACAAGTCATGGAGGGGGGGTGAAAGGTCAGTTTTCAGCCTTTATATGGGCAAGATGCCTTAAAACATGCCATCTCTAGTGACCCTCACATGAGCCCTGTGGGGTGTGCAGAGCCAGGCTGTAACCCTCATTTTACAGTTGAGGGCACTGAAATGTAGAGGGGCCAAGTGACTTTCCCAGAGCCACAAAACCAAGGAGGGATGGGCCTGAGGCAGGAAGGTAGTTGGCTTTCTGGAGATGGATCCTTCCAGGGAGGAGGAGGGGTGTTTGCTTCCCTAAGGAGCAATGTGGCATGGAAGGGGACAGGGATTCTTTACACTATAGGGTTGTTGTAACTCTAGCCGCCTGGTGTGATGTGACCACAGGATAAGAGCAGACAGGCATCCTCAGGTGTCCCCAATGCCCAGAGAAAGGGCAGCTTACCCCAGAGTCAGTGACCAATCTGACTACAGCCACAACTGCAGGTGTCTCCCTCCCAGCCTCCCTGGTGTTGTCTTTTTTGGGGATGGGTCTCGCCAGGTGCTAGTAGGAAATTACAGCGTCAACCTCCAGGGAGAAGTTGGAAGCAAGCCCCTATCACCCTCTCAGGGTCTTGTCTCCATTTTGGGTGTGTTTGGAGTGTCTGACTAAAAAGGGCTGTGTGAGTAGCATCCCAAGTGTGATCTCTAAATCCCTCTTCCCACTTCAAGGAACCAGTTCACTCGGGTTAATGGCCAGTCTCAGGCATCAGGCAGGGGAAATATGTGCCCAGGACAGATTGTGAACAGAGAGCACAAAGTCATCCAGGTGTACTGGGTTCTCTCAAGAGCATCCTTAGGGCCACCAGAAGAGAAGTGGTGGGTCAGCAAATCTAGAGAAATAGAAAGCAGATTAGTGGCTGCCTAGGGCCAGGGGTGTGGGGGTTGGCGAAAAAAGAGAAGTGACTACTAATGGCTATGGGGTTTCTCTGAGGGGGAACGACCAAAATGTCTTTATGCCACATGACTGTACTTAATAACAACTGCTTAAGTTATTAAAATGACAAGGATGACTGATACACATTTGAGTCTTGGATACTATGTGGTCACTTCTCTATGTTGCCTCCTTGAAGCATCACAGTCACTTTGAGGCATTATTAGTTTGGTTCTATTCATTATACAGATGAGGAGTGTGAGTCTCAGTTAAGTAAATTATTCACCAGACACACCTACAGCTGGATCTCTCTAACACCAAAGGCTAATCTGTAAACTAACATGCTGCACTGCCTGTAGTGGTGAAGTAGACTTGCCGTGTCAAACAGAATCACCCAGTCCTCAGTTGTATCATTCAGTAAGCATCAGCACGCCATGAAGTGCGCTCCCTGTTGTGTTGTAGAGACACAAAATATATCTCAGGCACAGCCCCTGAAAATGGATCATTTTAAAATGTATTGTGAAGCAGTGACTAATTTGAGAGTCACAACTCTCAAGTATAAAACACAGTAAGCCATTGCATTTAATTGTGTGCTACTGCTAAAGATTAACATTAAAAAAAACCGGCCAAGCCCACCTTCAAAGTTGATAATGGCATCCAAATAAAATAAACTTTAGGAGCAGGTGGAATATACTGTTTAATGTTAGCAATTAGACATCCAAATAATTATGTATTCTTTGCTTAGGAATTTAATTTAAAATTTGGGTATTTGGGTTAGTTTTTTTAATAAGTAAACTCTTATAAAGTAATGAAATAGTTGTTTTCTTTTAAAAATGCACCACATCTTACACACCAAAGTGAATGTTTTTCTTCAAAATATTCACCATGGAACCCATCCATGCACATACAATTTTGTTTTTTTAGTTGTAATTTTCAGTCAACAAAAGGGTTCCCAATGAAGTACTGGCCACCTTCAGTTTCTCACTTCCACTCCCCAGAGACAACCAGTATTATACATTTTTGTGTATCTCCTTCCAAAGATATTCTTCCCATATATAAACTTTAAAAAATGTAAGACATGTATGCATTGAATGGAATCATAACATAAAGTTTTACAGCCTGTTTTTTTCCACCATCGGTACCATATTACAGACAGATTTCTATGTCAATGAGTAGAGATTAATTACATCTTTTTTCATTTTGTATTTGTAATGTTTTACTGAAAAGGGCACAAGTCACAGTGCAAAGACAGGTGAAATATCACTAAGTGAACACACGCTGGTAACCGGTGTTTACCTGATTGTTTTCTTCCTTTCCAAACTTTCTTCCTTGTTTCTTTTTCTTGGCTTGTTACACTCACTGGCAGGATCTTTACTGCAGCTTTGAGTTGTAGTGGAGGCGTCAGGCCTTCTTCTCCCATCCCCAGTCTTAGTGAGAAGGCTTTGGGTATTTCACCATTAAATGAAATATTGGATGTGAGTTTATTGTAGCTACCCTTTGTCAGACTAACAAAGTTTCCTTCTAGTCTTAGTCTGCTAAGATTGTTTATCATGGATTTTTTTAAATTGTATCAAGTTTTTTTTTCTTCATCGACTGAGAGAATTATATTGTTTTTCTCCTTTTCTCTGTTGATGTGGAATTATACTGACTTGGTTTTGAATACTAGTTTCATTTTGTATCCTTTGTCGAGACACAACAAATTATTCTCCAAAGTGACTATGGTAACTTACGTTCTCAGCAATGCATGAAAATATGTTTCCTAACCGCCCCAGCAAACACTTGATGTTTTTAGACTTCAAAAAAAGGTTCCCATTTAATAGGTTAAAATTAGATACAGTCAACAAAACTGGGTCTTACTTTGTAAAAAAATGTTTTTAGACAATGATAGAAAATAAGAATGAAAATAGATCATGTGTTTTATGTGGGACTGTGGGAGAAATTGCTTTTAAATAGGATTTCTTATGAAGTTTTAAAAATGGAAGGGAAACCTGATG
>NW_022438224.1:0-17120 GCF_009761245.1 Sapajus apella | reverse complement strand
GCGTGGGGGGTAGCACAAAGGGAAGCAGGGTCTGGGGAGGGGTGGAGACAGGAGAGGCCAGGGACTGAGCAGCGTGAGTGAATGGTGTTCCAGGCAGGAAGCGCCCAGCGCACAGGGAGCCGGTCAGCCGCAGAGAGAAATCAACCAGGTAATAGCACGTCCTGCAAAGCAGTGCAGGGACTCTTGCTGGCCTGCCGGGCCCCGCATCCATGTGGGTTTGGAGATTTCACTTTTTAGTGCCTCCGTTTCTCCTGCATGGTGGGGTCCCGCCTTGGTGAGTTTACCTGTGTTAAACAATTACCTTGGGGCTTGGCACAGAGCCAGTGAGCAGGAGACAGGCCCCTGGAGGCAGCACTGGGCCTGCAAGCCTGCTGATGGCTGCAGCTGCACCGGATTGGGCTGTATCCCGTCTGGCTGCTGCAGACCTGGCAGGCTCGGTAAGCAGTGATGGTCAGCCTGGAAGCCAGCGTGTACTTTGTGCTTGCCATGTGTCAAGCCACGTGGTGTGGCTGTCTGTGCCCGTTCTGCCGAGTCTTCATGTGGACTCTGAGGTGGGCACCGTTGTCCTCTCCATTTTAGGAGGAAACCCAGGCCTCGGAGACTTAGTGACTTGCCCAAGCTTACTCAGCTAATAACTGGCTGAGCCAGGATTTGAACCCACTTAGTCTGGCTCTTAACTACTGAGGGTACCTGACACCCACCCCGAGCTGAGCCCTCAAAAGGCCCACTGGGAGGCCCCGTCCAGGTTAGCCGAATGCACTGGCTGGGCTCCTGGCCCCTCTGTTCACTGTCTGAGACTCCTTGACTGCACAGGTTGTCCCAGCCTCACTTGCCCACCTATTAACCAGGGGTGGCAGGCCAGGCTTCTGTGAGACAGTCATGGGCTAATGGTGGTCAAATGTGTGACACAGTGCTGGCACATGGGAAGTGATCAGGAAATGGTCGCTGAAAGAGAAAATACATCATCCCTTCACTCATCCATCTAACGGTTTACCAAATACCAAGCAAGTGAGGACAGTTCCTACCAAACAGGGCTCCCACAGCCCGGAAAGACCCGGCCCAGCTAAGACCCCGTCCCTGCACCGAGCACGGGAAGCGGCGTGGGTCGGCCTCCGTCTGTCTTGAACAAGGTGCCCGTTGTCTCCCATGGCCAGAACCAGAGAGGGTGGAATTGATCCTTGCCAGGGGTTTGGCTGATAGTGCTCAGGTCTGTAGAAGGCACCACAGACAGGTCGTGGCTAGTGTGGGCATCCCGGGCAGAGATGACAGTTACCATCAGCTGGGCCGGGCCGAGCCAGGGGTGGGACACCGTGGCTGGGTTGATTCCAGGTTTTCTTGTTTGCCCCCAGATTGAGGACGAGACGCAGGTGTCACGGGCCACTCAAGGTGAACAGGACAATTACGAGATGCACGTGCGAGCCGCCAACATCGTGAGTGGCCAGGGTTGGAGGGCACAGCCCAGGCTCCAGGAGCATCGGTGCCCGCTGGGGTTTCCTGGGTGGAGAGTAAGGGGCTCTGGGGCTGGTCTGCTCTTCCCCCGAGAAAGAGCAGAAGGAGGCGAATGTAGAGATGCTTTAAAGAGCCGGGCGCGGTGGCTCAAGCCTGTAATCCCAGCACTTTGGGAGGCCGAGGCGGGTGGATCACGAGGTCAAGAGATCGAGACCATTCTGGTCAATCTGGTGAAACCCCGTCTCTACTAAAACTACAAAAAATTAGCTGGGCATGGTGGCGCGTGCCTGTAATCCCAGCTACTCAGGAGGCTGAGGCAGGAGAATTGCTTGAACCCAGGAGGCGGAGGTTGCGGTGAGCCGAGATCGTGCCATTGCACTCCAGCCTGGGTAACAAGAGCGAAACAACTCCGTCTCAAAAAAAAAAAGAGACGCTTTAAAGAATGAGGTGGGGGCAAATTTCCCAGGAGACTGTCCGCAGGTGGGGCACCTGGAGGAAGGCAGGCAGAGAGCCAGCCACGCCGTCCTGTAGCTGTGCAGGTGCCAGGAAGAGGGCAGCCCTTCCTGCTAACTCACGAGCTGCTAAGGTGAGCTGGGAGTCAAAGGGCAAACAGCCGAATGGAACCATAGGCACCACTGGATTCCCTCGGACCACAGGAGAAACACAGACAGCAGATACTCCTGCAGCTTCACGTCCGAGGCAGAAAATGCGTGGGAAAAGGTCCCCCAGGAGCCCTGCCCAGCTGGCAGCTGTGCTACCCCTACCTGGGGGCAGGAGGCAAGAGGGATTGCAGTTTTATCTGTGGGGTTTGCGTTCGTAATGAGCGGAGCGTGCACCTACGTCCTGCGAGAGTGGAAGCCAGAGGCTGAGGGGAGGGGAGGGCCTGCCCTCCGGAGCTGCCATCCCAGTTTTCTCACTTAATTCTCACAACTGAACCTGTGCAGGTCAGGGACAGAGTCCCACTCTGCAATGAAGCAGAGGCTCCAGAGAGGCCATCACTTGCCCGGCATCAGCCACCTGCGAGCAGGGCCGCCATCCCCCCTCACCCTGTGCCCACCCTGGTTCTGATGGCCACAGGTCCGAGCCGGTGAGTCCCTGATGAAGCTGGTGTCCGACCTCAAGCAGTTCCTGATCCTCAACGACTTCCCCTCCGTGAACGAGGCCATCGACCAGCGCAACCAGCAGCTGCGCGCGCTGCAGGAGGAGTGCGACCGGAAGCTCATCACGCTGCGGGACGAGATCTCCATTGACCTCTACGAGCTGGAGGAGGAGTATTACTCGTCCAGGTACAAATAGTGCCGGACTCCCCGTGCAGAGTGGGAGCCTGCCTACCTGGGCCTGGCCAGCAGGCAAGGCCGCCCTGACTCTCAAGGGCCTTCTGCTTTTTCAAACCCTTGCTGCTCTTGGCAGTGGAGCTGTGCCTGGGGTTTCAGAGCAGAGCTCCTGGCCAGAGCGTTTGGTCGACAGACAATTCACGAGCATCTGCCGGGGCCCTGGGCCTTTCCCGCAGTGCAGCCTGATGAGAGCCGCAGGACTCACGCCAGTTGGACAGGCCGAGTCTGGAGAAGGGAGGGCCTGGCCGGCATCCACTGCAGGGTCTTCCTGAGAGTCTCCCTCCTCGGGCAGTGCCTCTGGGCCAGTGGTGCGCCTATTAGTGTCTGAATCCATATTCAGAGATTTTGGCCAAGGCTGGGCCAGCCCCTCCTGGGCACTCGAGTCCATCCCTATGTCCAGGGCATCAGGGATGCAGTTCCATGCGGATGTCACCAAACCCCAGTGTGGAGGCAGGGACAGTCATGGGACGGTGGGGGACTAAGCCCAGGCAGGGAATGGCCTTGAAAGCTGTTGGAGTTCCGATTTCTGACCCGCTCAGCCTTACCCACGGAGCTGGAGCCGGCCTGCGTGCCAGGCCCATGCCGGGCCCCAGGGATGCAGAAGGGTCAAACCCATCATCCGGACCCTCTTGGGGCCGCGTAAGAAGCCGGAAACCTGAAACTTTTTGAGCTGGCAGGGTCTGAGAAATCAGAGTCCACGGGTTTTTTACCTAGGGGGAATCTTAGGCTGAGACAGGGAGGCTTTCCTCTCTGCCCCCATTAGCTTAGAAAATGGAGATTCAGTCCAGCAGACGCAGAGTTCATGTCCGTCTTGTTCCTTCTCCTGGACAAAATTTTGCTTCCTGGTGGTGGACTCAAAATGCCCCTTTCTGCCCAGTGGCCACGCTGGGAGCCACAGACGTCTAGAGCCAGTGTGGCCTGGGGCTTGGTTTCCCTGCCCTGCGCTCAGTGGCACTTCCCGGCTGCAGCAGTTCTAAGGTTTTCCAGGGCGTTGTGGGGAGAATTTTTGGTCCCCAGTACTCGTTAACTCAGCAGACAGGAGACAGCGTTTCCTACACAGCAGGGTGGCCGAGAGGAGCCCTCGGGTGTGTGAGCCCCTTCCTGGCGTATCCTTCCACCACTGTTCCGTTTGTCTCTTGGGGTAGCCACTATCCCGAGGGCCCCTGGACAGAGCAGCTGTGAGACCGAAATTCAGCCTGCCGTGCCTTGGAGTGGGGAGGGAGGGGACCTGCCCACAGCCCTGCAGCAGAGTAGGGTGCAAACCCAGGACAGATGCGCCAGGCTTCCCACGCCCTCCCCAACAGTCCCTCGGCTTCATCCATAGGGGCTTCCAGGCCAGCCTGTGTCCCCTCCGGCAGGCATCCTGTCCACACCAGCGCGCCCAGTGCAGCTCCTGTGGCAGAGGCAGTTGCCCCTTCTCCGTACGTCGCCTTTAAGCAGCCAGGGCTGGGAGGAGTTTCCTAGGCCCCTGCTTGCTGGTGCCCCAAAGGGCACTGCGCTCCCCACCCCGCCCCGCATGAGCTGCCCCTCCGGGTCTGCCTGTCCACTCTTCGCTGGTTATTTGCTCTTTCTGGCTCTGCCTCTCCTTCTCCACTCTCCTCGGGATGCTACCGTGTGCCCAGGACGGTTCTGAGACTGAACAAGGGCAGGAGCAAGGGAGGCAGGATGTGGGAAAGCCAGGGCCCCTGCCTGCAGGTTAGAAGGAGGCGGGCGTGGACCATCACAGCTGCGGGCATGGGAAGGGCTAGCTGTGCCCCTCACCTGCATCTTGGCCGCCCTGAGTATTCCCCTGTTAAAGCTGGGGACACCTGCTGGAGGCCACCTGGCTGATGGAGCTACAGGGAAGTGCCAGGGCCTGTGTTTCCAACTTCGCCCCCTTCAGGCTGTGTCAGACAGGGACAGACTCAGAAGACAGAGTCCGCCCTCAGAGAGCTCTCTGCAGTGTAGTGACCCTGGTTTCTGCAGTCAGGGAGGAGGGAGGGCCGCCAGGCTGACAGCTTCTTGCAAGAGGAGGGAGGGGACCAGCACCAGCTGGGAGGCAGGGGTTAGGACAGGCCCATGTGGAGGCTGGGCAGGAAGAGCCTGCTGAGGTCACACAGCTATAGGTGGCTGGGCCAGGGTGGCTTCTTCCTTGAAGGATGCTAGGGTGGATCTCAGCACCGGCCCCTCTCTCTGCCAGGCCTGCCGACTCGGCCAGATGGAGCAGGAGTAGACAAAGGGAAAGGCAGGTCTGGGTGCGGTCGCGTTTTCTTAACTCCGCTTCTGTCTTGCTTTCCCCTCCCCGGCTTTCCTCTCTGCCTGCTCCTGTCTCCCTGGGGTTTCTGGTGGTGGAAAAGCTCAAGCCTTTGCGAAGCTAATGACCTGCCTCTGTGCGAAGCTTACGGGAGGCTGGACCTCGACACAGACTCGGCCGATGGCCTCTCGGCCCCTCTGCTGGCGTCCCCGGAGCCCAGTGCTGGCCCCCTGCAGGCGGCAGCCCCTGCCCATTCCCATGCCGGTGGCCCCGGCCCCACTGAGCACGCCTGAGCCTCTGGGGCCACCCTTCGTTGTCAGGAACAAAACCTGAGTTCTCCCTCTGGATGCTGCCACAGGCTTGCTTCTTTATTCAGCCTAGGTTCCCATTTGGGGACTTCAGGACCCCAGAGCCACTGGAACTTCCTTGCAAAGCTCGTTAGCCCAGGGCCGGTCCAGCCAGGATGGTTGGGAAAGTGGTTTCCTAGCCGTTTCTGAACAGCCCATCATTCCCTGAGTCATCATCTCTTTTTGCTGTCTTTCTGGCCGCCCAGGTAGAAGGTTTCCAACATAGGTCTGGCCTGTTGGGGACCTCAGCAGTGGGGCAGGAGGGTGCCTGATATGGGGGAGCCCCAACTTGAGCCTGTTGTTAGAGTTGGTAGGGGCTCCAAGCAGACTGTTGGGCAGGCCGGGGTTCCTGTGGGGAGCCCCACCTGCTGCTGCTTGCCCTGAGCTGCACATGTTAGCACCGTAGCTGAGTGTTAAGGCATGGCCGTATGAGAGGGGTTGCCCCCGCATATGGAAGCTAGGTGGGACTCATTCCTACCTCTGCCTCTGTAAGGAGACTTGATTAAAACACCGCCACCCTTTTGCATTGCTCCTGTTTCTTCCTCATTCCTCGTCAGTCCAGAACCACGCTCAGTCTCCCAGCAGCTGTCCGAGCAGCAGCTCCTCAGCTCTGCCTGGACAGCCTGGCCCGAGGTCACCCTCTCCCCAGTGCCACCTGGTAGGTCCCCAGTATTCAGTGAATGGACCTGCTGCATCATTGCACATCCAATCACCGGTGCCTGTAATGGCATCTCATCCTCACTGCCACCTGAGCTGGTGCTCCTGGTGCCAGCATTTCAGAGAGGAGAGAATATGAACTTAGAAGGGGTCAGGTGTACCCGTGGCTACAGAGATAGAAAGTGAAGTGGCAGAACCCTGATTGAACTCTAGATCTGGTGTCTCCGTGCCAGGCTCACCTTAGAAATGCAGAAATCACAGCACTGGGCAGGAAGTGTGGGGGGGCACACCTGCCCCTAACTCCCGCATCCCTCACTTCCTCCACCACCATCCATGTGCTGCTGCTTCTCACGGGGGAGACCATCATCTTCCCCGATGTATGAATGAGGTGACAGCCCAGGGTCCAGCCTTGTGGACAGGCAAGGACACAGCTGACCCGTCACCACCTGGACGAGAGGACCCCGCAGCCAAGCAGAAGGCACCAGACGGACAGGAGCCTGAGGCCCAGCCCCGACTCTGGGCCTGGCTTCTGGGGTGTCCTAGGGAAGTTGCTTCCCCTCTGAGGGAGAATTTCCCCATTGAGAAGTCTGGTGATGTCTTCCTGCACTGTTTTAGTTGTGGAAATGCCTTGTACTTAACCACTAAGGAGCAAAAAGAGTACAACCGGATGGAAGCATATACGAACGGAAAGCCCGGAAGGAGCAGACCAGACTTTGGTGGGACCCCACTTGTCCTGTTTCTGAAAACCTGAGCAGTACGACCTTATGCCATCAGCTTTGCTTTCTGCTTGGCCAGTACCATCATTCCCATGTGAAAATAAAGTTCTTTCTCCCTTCTTAAAGCCAAGCCGCTCTCCTGACCCTTTTCCTTTCCCGCTCATGGCCCTTGGCAGCAGAACGCCACAGGGAAGCAACTGACATGTCTATCTGCAGTTCTCCCTCAAGCCTACGTCAGACAGGTTTGTCTCCAGGACTCCAGCAAAACTACACCTATTAAGGTCTCCAGCGGCCTCCATGTTGCTATGCCCTGGCCAATCCCCAGTCTATGGTACTCTTTTATCCCAAGCTTTTTGTTTTGAGGGGATTTGAACCTATGGAAGCACTTGTCAGTTTGCCTCTGAGCACACTGTCCTACCATCACCACAACCAAAGTGAATGACTCCATATCCTCTGGAATCTGGCCATAGATTTCTTCTGTTGTTCCAAAAGTAGTTTTTTTTAATGCCTGTTTTTATTTTGCATTGTATTTGGTTGTTATTTCGGATAGTCTTAAAATCTAAAACAGGACCAGGCCAGGCGGGGTGGCTCACGCCTGTAATTCCAACACTTTGGGAGGCCAAGGTGGGCGGATCACTTGAGGTGAGGAGTTTGAGACCAATCTGGGCAATATGGTAAAACCCCGTCTCTAATTAAAAAAAAATACAGAAATTAGCCAGGCGTGGTGGCACGCACCTGTAGTCCCACTATTCAAGAGGCTGAGGCAGGAGAATCGCTTGAACCCAGGAGGTGGAAGTTGCAGTGAGCCAAGATCACATCACTGCACTCCATCCTGGGCAAAAGAGTGAGACTCCCCGTCTCAAAAAATAAAAACAGGATCAGAGTGGTGAGATGGGAGTGGGTCTAGTTGGGTTCTTGAGGTGTTCTGAATGCACGGCTGATAGGATTTGCTGAAGCATTGGATGTGGGAATAAGAGAGGAGTCAGTGGTTTCAGAGTCTGACCCAAGCACCTGGAAGGATGGAGCTGCTTTAACTGAGAGTTCTGATGATAGGAAGAGATGAGGCAGAGGGGATCAGATACCCATTCCGAACTCAGTAGGTGATGGGTTAAGATGCCCAGCAGTACAGGGAAGTCATCTGCAGTGTCACACCCATCCTCCATGAAGCATCACCTCTAGGCTGGTCTGAATGGCAGTGGGATGTCAGAACCTACTAACCTTAGTGTCACTGTAGTTGGCATACAACCCGCCCCCCACTGCTAAATTTGACTAGCTTTTTTAAAAGTGAAAAAAATTATTTTTTGAGACAGCCTGGCACTCCAGGCTAGAATGCAGTGGCATGATCTTGGCTCACTGAAACCTCCAGCTCCCGGGTTCAAGTGATCCTCTCTTCTCAGCCTCCTGAGTAGTTGGGAGTACAGGGGCAGGCCACCGCGTTCAGCTAATTTTAAAATTTTTTTGGAGGGATAGGGTCTCATGTTACCCAGGCTGGTCTCCATCTCTTGGGCTCAAGTGATCCTGCTGCCTTGGCCTCCCAAAGTACTGGGATTACAGGCATGAGCCACTGTGCCCCGCCAAAAAAAAATGTTTTAACTGGCCTCGTGGCAGAAGTTAGGGGAAGAAAGTTTAGTTCTTACTGTTTCTAATGTACACATATTAGCAGCCACCTTTTTAATTGTAATTTAAGACTTCAAGTTCTCCCTTCACCAACAGGGTTGCCCCGGAAGGGGCTCTGGGTCCTTAACGAGCCTGTAATTTTCCTGTGCAGAAACTGGGGTATGGGGGTCCCAAGCCTCAGGCCATGACTTCTCCTGTCTCTTGTCCCTGGTGAGCTCTTACGAAGGCCACGTCCTGTGTTAAAAATAGTGGTGTGTAGTATTTTTCAGAGCAAAACATTGCCCAGGGGTCTTCCTTGAACGGGCTGGCGCCCTCCCACCCAACACTTCTCCCTTCCCCTGGGGCTTTCCTTGGCGCTCCCCTCACCTGACGGTCACACGCTTGCCCGGTTTATCAGTTACCTATACGGCAGACACTGGCCGAGAACCCCTGTGTGTGAGACGCGGCTTGTGTCCGGTGGGACGGAACCTAAGGCCTGCCACGTGCCGGGCGTTCAGTCCGGGTCCGCCTGAGACCTGAGGCCCCTTAAGGAATGAATGAATATACTGCTGGTCATTCATTTATTTCGCCCCTACCCCAGAGCGCCTGCTGTGCCGGGGGTGGGGGTGAGGGGAGCGCAGGGACACGTGCGAGGCCCAGGAGACTGAGGCCCCGAGGCCGGAATTCCGGGTCTCGGACTGCTACGACTCCGCGCGGAGGTCGGCTGCCCTCCGCCCACAATGCTGTGCGCCCCGCCCCGCGCGCCGCTTCCGGCGGAGCCAGGCCTGACTAATCGAGCTCTCGTCTGGCGGCTCGGCGCTCGTCTGGCGTCACCTGCAGGCGTGGTGGTTTCCGGCGCGGTGGGTGAGGGTCGCAGGCGCCGCGGGGACGGTGTGAGTCGTGGACTGCCCGGACCTCCGCGATGGCCTCTCTGCTCGCCAAGGACGCCTACCTGCAGCGCCTGGCCAGGAAGATCTGCGTCCAGCCGGGCCCGCAGCCGCAGGCGCGCACGCGGGGTAATGCGCAGGGCCGGGACTGGGGGGCCTGCGAAGCGGGGGCGCGGCCGGGGTCGGTGTAGACGTGTGAAACTACCGCCGTTTCCCTTTTTTTTTTTTTTTTTTGAGACGGAATCTCGCTGTGTCGCCCAGGCTGGAGTGCAGTGGCGCGATCTGGGCTCATGGCAACCTCCTACTCCCGGGTTCAAGCAATTCTCCTGCCTCAGCCTCCCGAGTAGCTGGGAATACAGGCGCACTCCACCACGCCCGGCTAATTTTTGTATTTTTAGTAGAGACGGGGTTTCGCCATGTTGCCCAGGCTGGTCTCGAACTCCTGGCCTCGAGTGATCCGCCCCCCTCGGCCTCCCAAAGTGCTGGGATTACAGCCGTGAGCCACTGCGCCCAGCCGGTTTCCCTTATTTGTTACGGGTATCATGGAGAAACTGCCATCCCGGGGGTCCGTGGAATTCGGTGCCGCCTGCCCGTGCGGCTGGAAGCACGGCTAGGATTCAGAGGAGGCCACCTTGCAGGGCAGGATCTCGGCTGCTGGCGTCATGAACTAACTCACTGCTTCCGCACGGGGCGGGAAGACAGGAGTAACGGTCAGTCAGAGGGAAAAGGCCCTTTTAGCCTTTAGCCCCTTCATTCATTCCGGGCATGGTGCGGTGTGGGGAGGCGGAGGATGGCAGAGGGCTTCTGCGCGTAGGGTTCGCATGGCTTAGTGACCAGGCTGCCCAAGGGAAGCAGACAACTGCGACTTGTCAGTGCTGTCTGGGCCCAGGAGGAGGGGAGAGCAGCAGGGTCTTTGGAACCACCAGAGGTAAAACGGGGTTCCCGTTTTATTCAAGGACAAAATATTGGTCATAGCAAATCCAAAAACTTAAGTTTTCTTCTTACTCAGTACGCCTTTGGTCTTTCTCGAAGTTTTTAAAACATTTTTTTCTTTTATTAAAACGATTCAGTTCCTACTTTACATACTGATTTCTTCCATTTAAAATGTAAACATCACCACCAGCCACTAAAATGAACGTCCTCGTCCACATAGTAGCTTGTTGTGAAGCAGGGCCAGAAATTATTGGTGGAGGTGGATATTCAGGTTTTCTTAATTTTTCATTCAAATAATGTGATGAACGTCTTTGAGGCCTAGTCTTTGTGCGTGAATTCTCACAAGCAGAACAGCTGGATCAGGGTTGTGGTTCTGAGCTCTGGGGTCAGTGTCTCTGGCCCCCAGTCCTGATCCTCTTTCTGCCTCCTCCTGGGATCAAAGCCCTGGGGAGCCTTTCCCGCCTGTTGAATGGGCCACGGGATTGGGACGGCGACTCTTTCTCATTTTACATTTTAGCTGGCAAAACTCAAGGCTCAGAAATTGCAGGGCCCCCAAAAAAGAAAAGGAAGAAAACACAAAAGAAATTCCGGGAGCGAGAAGAGAAGGCTTCTGAGCACAAGGCCAAGTCCTTGGGGGAGAAGTCTCCAGCAGCCTCTGGGGCTAGGAGGCCTGAGGCAGTGGAAGGGGAAGTGGCTACGGCTTCCAGCTCCACCGAGACCCCTGCAGGTGAGAGACTTCAGGCCGTGTTGCTTCTGTGCAGGGCGGGGCTGGCTTGGGCTTGGTCCCTTCTGCTCTTAAAAAAAAAAAAGCAGTCAGGCCCACAGGGATAGCAGGAGAATTCCCCAAGAGTGAAGCTCACAGGCGCACTAGCGTGGATGGGACTGGATGGGACTGGAGGAACTGCACGGCGTTCCAGGCCACATGGTGGGCACGATGGCAAGGGGTGATGCTGTGTCTCTCTGAGCACCTGGAGCAGCTTGGCTTAAAGAGCTGCACTGCCCTCAGGTCTCTGCAGGGGTGTCATGAGAGCCAACTTGTTCAGGGGGGGCTCAGGCTGCAGAATTTGGAGGAGGTGTTTGGCTTGTGCCCTAGGAAGTGTTTTCTCAGCACATTGACCTACCTCGAGAGGCACTCAGTTTCCTATCCTGGAGGATGGTGTAGGAACCGGTCCAGGTGGAAGTGGTGGCGTAGAATTTACGGGAATTGTCCTGCAGATCCATGAGTGGCCACAGTGGGACAGGGGTGCTGGGCCCTAAGGAGGGAGGGGAAGGGTGAGAGAGCGCCCCCTGCAGTCCTGGCTCCTTCCCTGCAGGTGGCCTGGCCACAGAGCCTGAGTCTGTGTTTGCCCTGGATGTTCTTCGACAGCGACTGCATGAGAAGATCCAGGAGGCCCGGGGCCAGGTAGGCAGGCACGAGTGCTGGAGTGCTGTCTCTGCCCTGCCTGTGTTCTCCCTGGGGTCGGCTGTCAGCAGTAGTTGCACCCCTGTTCTCCCTCTGCAGTGACCCTGCCTGGGCCCGGCAGCTGGGCCCGGGGAGAGCAGTTCCTAGTTTCTTGGAGAACCTCAGTCCCTGGCGTCATCAGCCTCCTTCCTTCTGGGACACTACCTTTGCTGAGCACGACACTGGGATGGGCACGTCCTGTGTCTGTTTCTCTGAATGTTGTGACTGTCCCATGAGTTGAGAGGGACGCGAGCTGAGTGTCCAGGCACAGGAAGTGCCGGTGTGGCTCTTTGTGCTGAGTGGTGGTGTCGGCCCCTACCCACCTTTTCCCTGGGGCCCTTCCTTAAAGCCTCGTGCTGTGTGGGGGACAGTCCCCACTTCTCTTCTCTGCCATCCCGAGGTACCGTGTGTGGTTCCTGAGAGGCTCGCGGCCCCCATTCTTGTAGCACAGGTCTCGTTCAGGCTGGTGTGGTGCTCTTGTTGGCCCGGGGATGGGAACGGCCACTGGGGAGAGCTTCGTCTGGAGACCTCATGAGCAGAGCGGGTAGGGGTCGGGACAGGTGCCCGGGTGTTCAGACCCCAACTCCAAGTTCTAGGCAGTGGTCTTGACCCTGCTCATCCATAAAACACTGTGTGACAGGTGAAACCCTGTTCGTAACATATCCTGGCACGTGGTAACTGCCTGGGAATTGGAAGCTGTGATTCTTTTTTTTTGTTGAGACGGAGTTTCACTCTTGTTACCCAGGCTGGAGTGCAATGGCGCGATCTCGGCTCACCACAACCTCCGCCTCCTGGGTTCAGGCAATTCTCCTGCCTCAACCTCCTGAGTAGCTGGGATTACAGGCACGCGCCACCATGCCCAGCTAATGTTTTGTATTTTATTTAGTAGAGACGAGGTTTCACCATGTTGACCAGGATGGTCTCGATCTCTTGACCTCGTGATCCACCCGCCTCAGCCTCCCAAAGTGCTGGGATTACAGGCTTGAGCCACCGCGCCCGGCCCGGAAGCTGTGATTCTTAATTTTGGGGGTCCCTTCTCCCTTTTGGGGTCGTTTGCATTTTGGGGAGCACCATCCCGTTGTGGAACTCTGAACTCAGTGGGCCCCTTGTTCGGCATGAGGATTTCCTCACCTGTCTTCCAGCCCTGATTCCTGTCAACCATGGGCCAGGCTAGGGGACCCCGGGGTCGAGAGAACTTTAATGAGCGAGCGCCTGTTTCCCACAGGGCAGTGCCAAGGCGCTGTCCCCTGCTGCCCTGGAGAAAAGGCAGCGGAGAAAGCAGGAACGGGACCGGAAGAAGAGGAAGCGAAAGGAGCTGCGGGCGAAAGAGAAGGCCAGGAAGGCTGAGGAGGCCGCGGAGGCCCAGGAGCCAGTGGAGCCCGTCCCAGAGGGGGCCGGCAGGGAGCCTCGGGAGCCGCCGGGGCTGATCTTCAATAAGGTGCGTGGGAGCTGGGGCCTCGGGTGGGCCGGGTCCGCCTCAGGCCTCAGCGTTGCCCTTTGTTAGCTTCGTGACCTCCCCACAGGCCCCGTCACGTCTGTAAGGTGGCGACAGGGACAGCGCAGGTCCCTTGGGGTGCTGGCCAGGGCTGGGGCCCGAGTGCGGGGCTGGCGTGAGCTGACGTCGTATCGCCTTCCCAGGTGGAGGTGAGCGAGGAGGAGCCGGCCAGCAGGGCGCAGCGCAGGAAGGAGAAGAGGCGGAGGGTGAAGGGGAACCTCACGCCGCTGACCGGGAGGAACTACCGGCAGCTGCTGGAGCGCCTGCAGGCGCGGCGGGGCCGGCTGGACGAGCTGCGCCGCCAGGATGACGGGAAGGCGCAGGAGCTGGAGGCCAAGATGAAGTGGACCAACCTCCTGTACAAGGCGGAGGGCGTGAAGATCCGTGACGACGAGCGCCTGCTGCAGGAGGCCCTGAAGCGCAAGGAGAAGCGCAGGGCGCAGCGGCAGCGCGGGTGGGAGAGGCGCACGGCCCGCGTGGTGGAGAAGATGCAGCAGCGCCAGGACCGGCGGCGGCACAACCTGCGCAGGAAGAAGGCGGCCCGCGCCGAGCGCCGCCTGCTCAAGGCCCGCAAGAAGGGCCGCATCCTGCCGCAGGACCTGGAGCGTGCGGGCCTGGCCTGAGCCTTCCCGCCTGGGAGGCTCCAGGGGACCCTCTGAGTCCTTGATGGTGGCTCATCCCAGGATCTCCGCGGACCTCGGCCCCTGCGTGTGAAGGGGACAGAGTCGTGCTCTGCTGAGTTGTGAGGGCTCAGGTCTCCCGTGTGAGAGAGGATGTTTCAGCGTCATCCTTGAAAATGGGGCCGGGGCCTTCAGACCCAGGGAAAGGGTGAGCCAGACTGGGGCCGGGTCTTTCCCGGGCCTGAAAGCTTCCCCGAAGTTTGCAGGGTCAGGGAGGAGGGATGGTGGGGTGGGCAGTCACTGCCTCTTCCCTGCCTGTGTTCGCAGGAGCCACAGCACGGAAGAGGGTGGCCTCTATTGCCAGGCCACCTTAGCTCACACCTCACAAGGACGGCGCTGAGGTGTAGCGTAGGGACACCTGGCACTCGGGAGTGGCAGGAGCATGTCCGGGCATGGGGCATCCTGGGACAGAACGCCACGGCTCCTCGCCCCTCTCTTGGCTTCTGCCTGTGGGGGTCTCATTCCTTTCTCTTCTTCACTGCTCAGAATTTAGAGGGAGGGAGGGAGCTGTCCTTCCCAGAGTCTGTGCATGTGAGTTGGGCCCGGTGCATTGGCCCAAAGGAAAAGAGAATAAAACTAGAGAGTGTGAGGCAAATGGAAGACAGAAAGTGGGATGGAAGAATTAAATCCAAAGCTACAGGCAGTCAGATGAATGCAGGTTGAATCAACTCAGGTGAATTTTAGTGGTATACGGAGATAAAGCTGTAAATAAAATTCTTTGGTCTCGGGCTATGAGACAAAGATTGTAAACGAAAGGGAGCTGGCGTGTCTGATGAGACAGTAGACTGAGATGGAAAAGCGCTGAAAGATCAAACGTCAGATGCGTGTGAGCTCGACCTAAGGGACAGACACAGCAGTATCTGAAAGAATACTTCTTTCCAAGTGTATGTGGAACACCACCCACTCTGTCCAGAAAAGAAGTCTTAAGATATTTCAAGGAGTCAGTGTCATCATCTGGCCATATCCCATTGACATTAAAACAATGTTAAGCTAGGCCAGGTGCGGTAGATCACATCTGTAATCCCAGCACTTTGGGAGGCCGAGGCGGGTGGATCACCTGAAATTGAGAGTTCGAGACCAGCCTGACCAACGTGGAGAAACTCCATCTCTACTAAAAATACAAAAATTAGCCAGGCATGGTGGCGCAATCCTGTAATCCCAGCTACTCGGGAGGCTGGGACAGGAGAATTGCTTGAATCTGGGAGGCGGAGGGAGTAGTGAGCCACGATCACGCCATTGCACTCCAGCCTGGGCAAGAAGAGTGAAACTCCATTTCAAAAACAACTTTTTTTAATTTTTAGAATTTCATATTTGGAATTTTTAAAACATACTTATGTTACCTCTATGAGGTAAAAAATTCCTAATGGCTGTTAGAAATATTCGAGACTAAAAGATAATGAAAATACTGTAATTAGCATTTGTGAAGCATGGCCTGGCTTGCTGGCTCACGCCTGAAATCCGAACACTAGGGGGTGGAGGTGGGTAGATCACTTGAGGTCAGGAGTTGGAGACCAGCCTGGCCAACATGGTGAAACCTCATCTCTACTAAAAATACAAATATTAGCCGGGTGTGGTGGCGCGTGCCTTAGTCCCAGCTACTGGGGAGGCTGAGGCAGGAGAATCGCTTGAACCTGGGAGGTGGAAGTTGTAGCGAGCTGAGATTGCGCCACTGCACTCCAGCCTGGGTGACAGTGAGACTCTGTCTCAAAAAGAAGAAATTTGTGGAACAGAGCTAAACCTGCACAAAAAACAACTCATGTTCCCTAAATGATGTGCGTCTACAGATAGACAAATAGTGCCGTTCACACACGTGTGCTGTATGTCTCTACATTTTATTTTTATTTTTTTTTTGAGACGAATCTAACTCTGTCGCCAGTCTGGAGTGCAGTGGTGCAATTTCGGCTCACTGCAACCTCTACCTCCCGAGTTCAAGTGATTCTCCTGCCTTAGCCTCCAGAGTAACTGGGACTACAGGCGTGCATAACGACGCCCAGCTGTTTTGTATTTTTATTAGAGACAAGATTTCTCACCACGTTGGCCAGGATGGTCTCAATTTCTTGACCTTGTGATCTGCCTACCTTGGCCTCCCAAAGCGCTGGGATTACAGGTGTGAGCCACTGCGCCCGGCATGTGTGTCTGTATTTTTAAGAGCCAAAGATAAACTCAGTGTGCTACGTACGCTGGTACAACTCAAAGTAAATGGAAGAAAAATCTCCAAAACTGACCAACAGAAAGCCTGGGTTGTAACCACTGATGAAATGGAGCCAGTAGGTAATGTTCCCCTAGACAGTTTTACAGGGAAGTTCCAGAAAACAGAGAACAGGTAATTCCAGACTTAGACAAATTCTAACAGAATCAAGTCAGAACACTTCATACATTTAACTTTGATAGCAAGACTAGACAAGAAGAAAACTAGGTAAGGGGAAGGGAACTTACACACCAAATAGCGATGTCAACATTTTAAACAATAATAAACCAAGTTTAGCAGAGTGCCACACTGGATTTAATTGAGAATTGCAAAGCGGTTCCAACGCCACAGTATCTAAGAGTGTAATTCACATTAGTAGGTTAGAGGAGTAAAACCCATGTGACCATCTCAGTGGTTCCAGAACAGGCACTCAGTAAGTCACCCAACAACCATTTATAATAATAAGAATTAGCAAGCTAGGAATTCAGGGGATTTCCTTAATCTGACGAGGGAATTTGGAGCCAGGTACTGGACCCAACTTGAAACCACATTCTTGGTCAGGCAAATGTAGATGTATTTGAGGGAAAGATGTCCACATGGAGTCCCAAGAGGTGAGGTCGTCATAGTGAACTAAGGGGCCAGTGAGGGTGCGGAAAAGACCATGGGGGAACTACCATCAACTGGCCATGGAGACCGAGAGGGGGGCGGGGGCAGGGCGGGGGTGGGGGTGGGTGGGTGGATGATCTCATCCTGAGCAGAGACAGGACAGCTGGGTGGGCCAGTGAGGGCTGCAGGTGGGGGAAGCTGAGAGCACAGCAGTCTTTTAGTGACACTGGATGTGCAAGGCACCTATGCCAGCCAGGGAGGTTGAGAATGAGGCTCAGTGGGGACTGGCACACTGGCTGGGAGAGTGGATGCAGTCATTCAGCAATGGATGGCATGGGCCGTCGCTGTCCCAGGTGAGTTTCAGGAGGGAATGAGACCCAGTCCTACCTCTCAAGGAACTCAGACTCATAGATAGTCATCCTACAGAATGGCCAGGGGAAAGCTCAGGGTGCAGGGTCCTGAAGTCACATGGAAAGTTGTGAATGTTGTCCGTACCAAAATGGAGTCACTTATGTCAAACTCTAATAAAACAGTTGGAGGTGATGAAGCAGCCCTCAT
>NW_022438223.1:15651-17182 GCF_009761245.1 Sapajus apella | reverse complement strand
GTTGAATATAAACCTTCACAATGATTGTGCTAGATAGCTCCACTTTTGTTAGAGCCAGATATTTTCCATTACACGCTATACTCCCATTCATTCAGGAATATGCAATCGCAGCTTTTAGAAGAAACGTGTTTCTAACTCTCTGAATCTAAACATAGATGCAACTTCCTAAAGTGAACGAACACACAGCAGGGCAGTTTGAAAGAGACGTTTCTCCTGTAGTTTAGACGCGATCTTACCGCTAATTCTTATGTACCTGTACATGGCTGGAAATATCTCTTTCTAGATTTTCCAAAGAAAGGGTTTCTGAACTGCTACATTCATACATCTGTTTAACTCTGTAAGTTGAATATACACCTTGGCAATCACTGTGCTAGATAGCTCCGTTTTTGTTTTAGAGCCAGATATGTCTCATTACACCCTATATTCCCATTCACTTGGGAATATCCAAAAACAGCTTTTAGAAGAAACGTGTTTCTAACTCGCTGAATCTAAACATGGATGCAACTTCCTAATTTGAATGAACACACAGCAGAGTTGTTTGAAAGAGACGTTTCTCTTGTGGTTTAAATGCGATGTTACCGAAAATTGTTATGTACCTATATATGGCTGGAAATATCTCTTTCTAGATTTTCCAAAGAAAGGGTTTCTGAACTGTTACATTCACACATCTGTTTAGCTCTGTAAGTTGAATAATCACCTTGACCATCACTGAGCTAGATAGCTCCATTTTTGTTTTAGAGCCTGATATTTCTCTTTACACCCTATACTCCCCTTCACTCAGGAATATCCAAACGCAGGTTTTAGAAGAAACGTGTTTCTAACTCGCTGATCCTAAACATAGATGCAACTGCCTAAGGTGAACGAACACACAGCAGAGCAGTTTCGACGAGACGTTTCTCCTGTGGTTTAGACGTGATCTTACCGCTAATTCTTATGTGCCTGCATATGGCTGGAAATACCTCTTTCGAGATTATCCAAAGAAAGCGTTTCTGAACTGCTACATTCACACATGTGATTAATTCTGTAAGTTGAATATAAACCTTCACAATGATTGTGCTAGATAGCTCCACCTTTTTTAGAGCCAGATATTTTCCATTACACCCTATACTCCCATTCATTCAGGAATATGCAATCGCAGCTTTTAGAAGAAACGTGTTTCTAACTCTCTGAATCTAAACATAGATGCAACTTCCTAAGGTGAACGAACGCACAGCAGAGCAGTTTGAAAGAGATTTTCTCCTGTGGTTTAGGAGCGATCTTACCGATAATTCTGATGTGGTGTATATGGCTGGAAACATCTCTTTCTAGATTGCAAATAAAGGGTTTCCGAAATGCCACATTCACATGTCTGTTTATCTCTGTAAGTTGAATATACACCTTGACAATCATTCTGCTATATAGCTCCATTTTTGTTTTAGAGCCAGATATTTCTCCTTACACCCTATACTCCCTTTCACTCAGTAATATCCAAACACAGCTTTTAGAAGAAACGTGTTTCTAACTCCCTGAATCTAAACATAGATGCAACTTC
>NW_022438223.1:8993-15551 GCF_009761245.1 Sapajus apella | reverse complement strand
ACACACAGTAGAGCAGTTTGAAAGAGATGTTTCTCCTGTGGTTTAGACGCGATATTACCTTTAATTCTTTCGTGCCTGTATATGGCTGGAAATATCCTTTTCTAGGTTCTCCAAAGAAAGGGTTTCTGAACTGCTACATTCACACATCTGTTTAACTCTGTAAGTTGAATGCACACCTTGACAATCATTCTGCTAGATAGCTTCGTTTTTGTTTTTGAGCAAGATATTCTCATTACAGCCTATTCTCCCATTCACTGACGAATATCCAAATGCAGCTTTTAGAAGAAACGTGGTTCTAACTCGCTGAATCTAAACAAAGATGCAACTTCGTAAGGTGAACGAATACACAGCAGAACAGTTTCAAAGAGACGTTTCTCCTGTGGTTTAGACGTGATCTTACCACTAATTCTTATGTGCCTCTATATGGCTGGAAATATCTGCTTCTAGATTCTACAAAGAAAGGGTTTCTGTACTGCTACATGCAGACATCTCTTTAACTCTGTAAATTGAATATACACCTTGACAACCATTCTGCTAGATAGCTCCGTTTTTGTCTTAGAGCAAGATATTTCTCATTACGGCCTGTCCTCCCATTCACTCAGGCATATCCAAAAGCAGCTTTTAGAAGAAACGTGTTTCTAACTTGCTGAATCAAAACATAGATGCAACTTCCTAAGATGAACGAACACAAAGCAGAGCAGTTTGAAATATATGTTTCTCCTGTGTTTTAAACGCACTCTTACTGCTAATTCTTATATGCCTGTATATGGCTGGAAATATCTGTTTCTAGATTCTGCAAAGAAAGGATTTTTGAACTGCTGCGCACACACATCAATTTAGCTCTGTAACTTCATTGTGCAGCTTGACAACCATTCTGCTAGATAGCTCCGTTTCTGTTTTAGAGAAAGATATTTCTCACTACAGCCTATCCTCCCATTCACTCTGGAATATACAAGCGCAGCCTTTAGAAGAAACTTGTTTATAACTCGCTGAATCTAAATATACATGCAATCTAAATATAAGGTGAAGGAACACAAAGGAGAGCCGTTTTAAATATAGGTGTCTCCTGTGTTTTCAATGCAGTCTTACCGCTAATTCTTAAATGCCTGTATATGGCTGGAAATATCTGTTGCTGCATTCTCCATAGAAAGGATTTCTGAACTGCTGAAAACAGATAGCAGTTTAACTCTGTAAGTTGATTGTGCAGCTTGACAGCCATTCTGCTAGATAGCTCCGTTTTTGTCTTAGAGCAAGATATTTCTCATTATGGCCTATCCTCCCACTCACCAGGAATATCCAAATGCAGCTTTTAGAAGAGACGTGTTTCTAACTCACTGAATCTAAACATAGATGTAACTTCCTAAGGTGAATGAACACAAAGCAGAGCAGTTTGAAATATATTTTCTCCTGTGTTTTATACGCAGTCTTACTGCTAATCCTTATATGCCTGTATATGGCTGGAAATATCTGTTTCTAGATTCTCCAACGGCAAGATTTCTGAACTGCTGCAAACACACATCAGTTTAACACTGTAAGTTGATTGTACAGCTTGAAAACTATTCTGCTAGATAGCTCCGATTTTGTTTTAGAGCAACATATTTCTCATTACAGCCTGTCCGCCCATTCACTCTGGAATATCCAAATGCAGGTTTTAGAAGAAACGTGTTTCTAACTCGCTGAATCTAAACATAGATGCAACTTCCTAAGGTGAACGAACACAAAGCAGAGCAGTTTGAAATGAACGTTTCTCCTGTGTTTTAAACGCAGTCTTACTTCTAGTTCGTATATGCCTGTATATGGCTGGAAATATCTGTTTCCAGATTCTCCAAAGAAAGGATTTCTGAACCGCTGCACACACACATGAGTTTAACTCTGTAAGTTGATTGTACAGCTTGACAACCATTCAGTTAGATAGCTGCGCTTTTGTTTGAGGTCAAGATATTTCTCATTACAGCCTATAGTCTCATTCACTCTGGAATATCCAAACGCAGCATTTAGAAGAAACGTGTTTCTAACTCGCTGAATCTAAACATAGATGCAGCATCCTACTGTGAACGAACACAAAGCAGAGCAGTTTGAAATATACTTTTCTCCTGTGTATTAAACGCAGTGTTACTGCTAATTCTTTATGCCTGTATATGCCTGAAAATATCTGTTTATGGATTCTCCAAAGAACGGATTTCTGAACTGCTGCAAACACACATCATTGTAACTTCGTAAGCTGATTGTGCAGCTTGACAAACATTCTGCCAGATAGCTCCGTTTTTGTTTTAGAGCAGGATTTTTCTAATTCAGCCTATCCTCCCATTCACTCTGGCATATCCAAACGCAGCTTTTAGAAGAAACGAGTTTCTAACTCGCTGAATCTAAACATAGATGCAACTTCCTAAGGTGAGTGAAAACACAGCAGAGCCGTTAGAAATATACGTTTCTCCTGTGATTTAAACGCAGTCTTACTGGTTAATCTTATATGCCTGTATACGGCTGGAAATATCTGTTTCTAGATTCTGCAAAGAAAGGATTTCTGAACTGCTGCAAACACACATCAGTTTATCTCTGTAAGTTTATTGTACCACTTGACAAACATTTTGCTAGATAGCTCCGTTTTTGTTTTAGAGAAATATATTTCTCATTACAGAATATCCTCCCATTCACTATGAAATATAGAAACGCAGCTTTTAGAAGAAACGTGTTTCTAACTCGCTGAATCTAAACATAGATGCAACTTCCTAAGGTAAACGAACACAAAGCAGGGCAGTTTGAAATAGACATTTCCCTTCTGTTTTATATACAGTCTTACTGCTAATTCTTATATTCCCGTATATGGCTGGAAATATCTGTTTCTAGATTCTGCAAAGAAAGGATTTCTGAATTGCTGCGCTTACACATCAGTTTAACTCTGTATGTTGATGTTACAGCTTGACAACCATTCTGCTAGATAGCTCTGTTTTTGTTTTAGAGTAATATATTTCTCATTACGGCCTATCCTCCCATTCGCTCTGGAATATCCAAACGCAGCTTTTAGAGGAAACATGTTTCTAACTCGCTGAATCTAAACATAGATGCAACTTCCTAAGTTGAAAGAACACAAAGCAGAGAAGTTTGAAATATACGTTTCTCCTGTGTTTAAAACGCAGTCTTACTGCTAATTCTTATATGGCTGTAATACGGCTGGAAATATCTGTTTCTAGATTATCCAGAGATAGGGTTTCTGAACTGCTGCACTCACACATCAGGTCAACTCTGTACGTTGATTGTACAGTTTGACAACCATTCTGCTAGATAGCTCCGTTTTTGTTTTAGAACAAGATATTTCTCACTACAGCCTATCCTCCCATTAACTCTGGAATATCCAAACGCAGCTTTTAGAAATAAAGTGTTTCTAACTTGCTGAATCTAAACATAGATGCAACTTCCTTAGGTGAACGAACACAAAGCAGAGCCGTTTGAACTATACGTTTCTCCTGTGTTTTAAACGAAGTATTAATGCTTAATCTTATGTGCCTGTATATGGCTGGAAATATCTGTTTCGAGATTCTGCAAAGAAAGGATTTCTGAACTGCTGCACACACACATCAGTTTATCTCTGTAAGTTGATTGTATAGCTTGACAACCATTTGGCTAGATAGGTCCATTTTTGTTTTAGAGAAAGATATTTCTCATTACAGAATATCCTCCCATTGTCTCTGAAATATCCACACGCAGCTTTTAGAAGAAACGTGTTTCTATATCGCTGACTCTAAACACAGATGCAACTTCCTGAGTTGAACGAACACAAAACAGAGTAGTTTGAAATATACCTTTCTCCTGTGTTTTAAACGCAATCTTACTGCTAATTCTTACATGCCTTTGCATGGCTGGAAATATCTGTTTCTAGATTATCCAAAGAAAAGATTTCTGAACTGCTGCACACACACATCAGTTTAGCTCTGCAACTTCATTGTACAGCTTGACAACCATTCTGCTAGATAGCTCCGTTTTTATTTTATGGCAAGATTTTTCTCATTACATCCAATCCTCCCATTCACTCTGCGATATCCAAAAGCAGCTTTTACAAGAAACGTGTTTCTAACTGGCTGAATCTAAACATAGATGCAACTTCCTAAGGTGAACGAACACAAAGCAGAGCAGTTTGAAATATACGTTTCTCCTGTGTTTTAAACGCAGTCTTACTGCTAATTCTTGTATCCATGTATATGGCTGGAAGTATCTGTTTCTAGATTCTCTGAAGAAAGTGTTTCTGAACTGCTGCACTCACACATCAGTTTAACTCAGTAATTTGATTGTACGGTTTGACAACCATTCTGCTAGATTGCTCCGTTTTTGTTTCAGAGCAAGATTATTCTAATTCGGCCTATCCTCCCTTTCACTCTGGGATATCCAAACGCATCTTTTAGAAGAAACGTGTTTCTAACTCGCTGAATCTAAACATAGATGCAACTTCCTACGTTGAGCTAACACAAACATAGCAGTTTGAAATATACGTTTCTCCAGTGTTTAAAACGCTATCTTACTGCTAATTCTTATATGCCTTTATGTGGCTGGAAATATCTGTTTCTAGATTCTCCAAAGAAATCCTTTCTGGATGCTCGATCCAAGATGGCCATTTAGGAACAGCTCAGGATTGCATCTTCCAGTGAAAGCGCAGAGGGTGTGTGGACACTGCATTTTTATTGCCCACATACTGGGAAATTCCCAGGCTGAGGAATTCCGCAGGTCACCAGCGCGGCTGCTTCGGCCAGCGTGGCTGTGCCTGCCGGCACTGCTGCTTTGCTCCGCGCAGCTGCTTTGTCGGCGCCACAGAGCAGCGATTCTCCATACAAAATACACCGGTCCGGGTGCCCTTTTGGCTGGAGATTAGAGCCATGGGAAGTCGCCCATTCGTCTGTTTAAAAAGGGGACTGAGAAGCGAACAAGGACAGTAGATTCCAGGGCAAAAAAAAAAAAAAAAAAAAAAAAGCGCCACTAACCTCAGTGCCGCTGTTTAAGCCAGAGCAGTGAGTGGCCCCATGGGAAAACAAAGAGACCCTGGCACCTCATCAACAGGTGACTGGAACACCAACTTAAAAAATGCCCTGAGGCAGGGAGCTAGGCGATCAGGCTTGGCTGGTCCCACCCCCACAAAAGAACAGCAATCAGAAACTCTGGATTGAGAGTTTCACAGCAAGTGCAGCTGAATCCGGGATGGTCCAGCTCTGTGGGGAAGGGGTGTCCGCCATTAGCGAGACAGCCCACCATGACGGAGGTAGACTGCCAGTGCTGAGGCAGCTCACCTTTGCCGAGGCAACACGCCATTGCTGAGGCAGCCCGCCATTGCCAAGGCAACCCGCCATAGCAGTGAGACTCCGCCTTAACAGAGGCGGGCCACCAACACCAAAGCAGTTCTAACTACACCCATATAAACAGGACTGTAGGGAAGTTCACTCGGCAGCTGGGCGGAGCCCACACCAGCTCAGCAAAGCCTTTACAGGCCGACAGTGACTAGGCTGCCTCCTTGCTGGGCAGGGCGGCTCTGAAGGAAAAAAAAAAAGAAGGCAGCAGCATAACGGAAACTCATAAATAAAGCCCTAAATCCCTGGAACACAGCACCTGGGAACAAAAAGCAGTTTATGAGTTCTGCTGCAGTAGACCTAAACGTACCTGCCCAGCAGCTCTGAATGAACAACAGAGCTCACAGCTCACCATTTGAGCTCCTATAAAGAAGAGACCATCTCTTCAAGCAGCTCCCTGAACCCTATATATCCAAAGAGACACCTCATAAAGGAGAGATCAGATTGACAGTTGGCGGGTATCCTTCTGGGACAAAGATAGCAGAAGAAGAAAACTGGTAACCGCCCTTACTGTTCAGCAGCTGCTGCAGGTGAACCCCAGGCAAGCAGGGACTGGAGTGAACCTCAGCAGACCTACAGCAGAGGGGCCAGACTGTCAGAAGGAAAACCAAGAAACAGAAATAACCTCATCATCAAAAACAGAACGTCAATCTGAAAGATTTGAGACCCAGTCTGAAAGCCAGCAACTACAAAGTCAACAGGTGGATAAATCCTTAAAGATGGGAAGAAACCAATGCAAAAAGGATGAAAACACCCGAAACCAGAACACCTCTCCACACCAACAAGGGAAAAAGGTTGGAGGTAGAACGAGTGTGATGAAATGACAGAATCAGACTTCAGAAGGTGGGTAGAAAGAAACTTCTGTGAACTTAAAGAACATGTTCTAACACAATGCAAAGAAACTAAGAACCTTGAAAAAAGATTTGACGAAATGCTAACGAGAATGGACAAAACAGAAAGGAATATAAGTGAATTGATGGAGCTGAAAAATGCAACACGAGAACTTCGGGAAGCATGCACAAGTGTCAACAACCGAACTGACCAAGCAGAAGAAAGGATATCAGAGGTCGAAGATCAACTCAATGAAATAAAACGGGAAGGCAAGACTGGAGAAAAAAGGGTAAAAAGGAATGAACAAAGTCTCCAAGAAATGTGGGACTATGTGAAAAGACCTACTCTAAGTTTGATAGGCGTACCTGAATGCGACAAAGAGAATGAATCCAAGCTG
>NW_022438223.1:0-3993 GCF_009761245.1 Sapajus apella | reverse complement strand
ATATACATTCTTCTCAGCACCACATCACACCTACTCTAAAATTGACCCCGTAATTGGGAGTAAATCACTCCTCAGCAAATGCAAAAGAACGGAAATCATAGCAAACAGTCTCTCAGACCACAGTGCAATCAAGTTAGAACTCAGAATTCAAAAACTAACCCAGAACCGCACAGCTTCATGGAAACTGAACAACTTGCTCTTGAATGTTGACTGGATAAACAATGAAATGAAGACAGAAATATAGATGTTCTTCAAAACAAACGAGAATGAAGACACAACATACCAGAATCTCTGGGACACATTTAAAGCAGTCTCTAGAGGGAAATACATAGCAATAAGTGCCCACATGAGAAGCAAGGAGAGATCAAAAATTGACACCATATCATCATAACTGAAACAGCTAGAGAAGCAAGATAAAAAAAACCTCAAAGTCTAGCAGAAGACAAGAAATAGCTAAGATCAGAGCAGAACTGAAGGAGATAGAGGCGCAAAAATCCCTTCAAAAAATCAATAAATCCAGGAGCTGGCTTTTTGAAAAGATCAACAAAATAGACAGACCACTAGCCAGATTAATAGAAAAGAAAAGAGAGAATAACCAAATTGATGCAATAAAAAACGATAAAGGGGATATCACCACAGATTCCACAGAAATTCAAACCATCATCAGAGATTATTACAAACAACTCTATGCACATAAACTAGTAAACCTGGAAGAAGTGGATAAATTCCTGGACACTTGCCTCCTGCCAAGCCTAAACCATTCTACTTGATACCTCCGTTTTTGTTTAAGAGCCAGATATTTCTCATTACAGCCTATACTCCCATTCACTCTGGAATATCCAAACGCAGCTTTTAGAAGAAACGTGTTTCTAACTCGCTGAATCTAACCAGGGGTGCAATTACTAAGGGTTGAACGAACACAAAGCAGAACAGTGTGAAATATTCCTTTCTCCAGTGTTTTACACGCAGTCTCCCTGCTAATTCTTATATGCCTGTATATGGCTGGAAATATCTTTGTTTCTAGATTTTCCAAAGAAAGGGTTTCTGAACTGCTGCACACACACATCAGTTTAACTCTGAAAGTTGATTGTACACCTTGACAACCATTCTGCTAGATAAATCCGATTTTTTTTAGAGCCAGATATTTCTCATTACAGCTTATACTCTCGTTCACTCTGGAATGTCCAAACGCAGCTTTTAGAAGAAACGTGTTTCTAACTCACTCAATCTAACCATGGATGCAACTTCTTAAGGTAAACGAACGCAAAGCAGAACAGTTTGAAATATTCGTTTCACCTGTGTCTTACATGCAGCCTCACTGCAAATTCTTTTTTTTTTCCCATTTATTTATTTTGTTGCCTTTTAGGTTTTGGGGTACATGTGAAGAACATGCAAAATTGTTGCATAGGAACACACGTGGCAGTGTGATTTGCTGCCTTCCTCCCCATCACCTACCTCTGGCATTTCTCCCCTTGCTATCTCTCCCCAGCTTCCCACCCCCCACCGTCCCTCCCCTATTTCCCCATAACTGACCCCAGTGTGTAGTGCTCCCCTCCCTGTGTCCATGTGTTCTCATTGTTCACCACCCTCCTATGAGTGAGAACATGCGGTGTTTGATCTTCTGCTCTTCTGTCAGTTTGCTGAGAATGATGGTTTCCAGGTTCATCCATGTCCCTACAAAGGACCCTAACTCATCGTTTTTGATGGCTGCATAATATTCCATGGTGTATATGTGCCACATTTTCCCTATCCAGTCTATCGTCGATGGGCATTTGGGTTGGTTCCAGGTCTTTGCTATTGTAAACAGTGCTGCAATGAACATTCGTGTGCACGTGTCCTTATAGTAGAACGATTTGTAATCTTTTGGATATATACCCAGTAATGGGATTGCTGGGTCAAATGGAATTTCTATTTCTATGTCCTTGAGGAATCGCCACACTGTCTTCCACACTGGTTGCACTAATTTACACTCCCACCAACAGTGTAAATGTGTTCCTATTTCTCCACATCCTCTCCAGCATCTGTTGTCTCCAGATTTTTTAATGATCGCCATTCTAACTGGCGTGAGATGGTATCTCAATGTAGTTTTGATTTGCATTTCTCTGATGGCCAGTGATGATGAGCATTTTTTCATATGTTTGTTGACCTCACGTTTGTCTTCTTTTGTAAAGTGTCTGTTCATATCCTTTGCCCACTTTTGAATGGGCTTGTTAGTTTTTTTCTTGTAAATCTGTTTTAGTTCTTTGTAAATTTTGGATATTGGCCCTTTGTCAGATGGGTTAATGGCAAAAATTTTTTCCCAATCTGTTGGTTGCCGATTCACTCTAATGATTGTTTCTTTTGCTGTGCAGAAGCTGTGGAGTTTGATTAGGTCCCATTTGTCTATTCTGGCTTTTGTTGTCAATGCTTTTGGTGTTTTGGTCATGAAGTCCTTGCCTACACCTATGTCCTGAATGGTTTTGCCTAGATTTTTTTCTAGGGTTTTTATGGTGTTAGGTCTTATGTTTAAGTCTTTAATCCATCTGGAGTTAATTTTAGTGTAAGGTGTCAAGAAGGGGTCCAGTTTCTGCTTTCTGCACATGGCTAGCCAGCTTTCCCAACACCATTTATTGAACAGGGATTCCTTTCCCTATTGCTTGTTTTTGACTGGTTTGTCAAAGATCAGATGGTTGTAGATATGTTGCGTTGCCTCCAAGACCTCTGTTCTGTTCCATTGGTCTATATCTCTGTTTTGGTACCAGTACCATGCTGTTTTGATTACTGTAGCCTTGTAGTATAGTTTGAAGTGTGGTAGTGTGATTCCCCCCGCTTTGTTCTTTTTGCTTAGAATTGACTTGGCTATGTGGGCTCTCTTTTGGTTCCATATGAAGTTTAAGGTGGTTTTTTCCAGTTCTGCGAAGAAGGTCATTGGTAGCTTGATGGGGATAGCATTGAATCTGTAAATTACTTTGGGCAGAATGGCCATTTTCACGATATTGATTCTTCCTAACCATGAACATGGAGTGTTTCTCCATCTGTTTGTGTCCTCTCTTATTTCGCTGAGCAGTGGCTTGTAGTTCTCCTTGAAGAGGTCCTTTACATTCCTTGTTAGTTGTATTCCTAGGTATTTTATTCTCTTTGTGGCAATTGTGAATGGAAGTTTGTTCTTGATTTGGCTCTCTTTAAGTCTGTTATTGGTGTATAGGAATGCATGTGATTATTGCACATTGATTTTGTATCCTGACACTTTGCTGAACTTGCTTATCAGTTTCAGGAGGTTTGGGGCTGAGACGATGGGGTCTTCTAGATATACAATCATGTCGTCTCCAAATAGAGACAATTTGACTTCCTCCTTTCCTATTTGAATGTCCTTTATTTCTTTTTCTTACCTGATTGCTCTGGCTAGAACTTCTAATACTATATTGAATAGCAGTGGTGAGAGCAGGCATCCTTGCCTGGTGCCACATTTCAAGGGGAATGCTTCCAGTTATATGCTTCTATATGAATGGAAATATTTGTTTTTAGATTCTCCCAATAAAGCGTTTGTAAACTGCTGCACCCACACATCATTTTAACTCTGAAAGTTGTTTGTACGTATTGACAACCATTCTGCTAGAAGGCTCCGTTTTGTTTTAGAGCCAGATATTTCTCATTAAGGCCTATACTCCCATTCACTCTGGAATATCCAAACGCAGCTTTTAGAAGAAACGAGTTTCTAACTCGCTCAATCTAACCATGGATGCAATTTCCTAAGGTGAACGAACACAAAGCAGAGCAGAGTGAAATATTCGTTTCTCCTGTGTTTTACAAGCAGTCTTACTGCTAATTCTTATATGCCTGTATATGGCGGGAAATATCTCTTTCTACATTTTCCAAAGAAGGAGATTCTGAACTGCAGCAAACACACATCAGTTTAACACTGAATGTTGATTTTAGGCCTTGACCACCATTCTGCTGGATAGCTCCTTTTTTGTTTTAGAGCCAGATATTTCTCATTACAGCCTATACTCCCAT